>NW_027186457.1:726639-760865 GCF_028583685.1 Petaurus breviceps papuanus | reverse complement strand
GCATCGAGACGACGCTCTTCCGATCTGAGAGAGAGAGAGAGAGAGAGAGAGATGGGGAGGCCCTCCCCAATCCATCTATAACTGCCCTGCTCTGGAATTGAAATATTGAAGGGTAGAAATTTCATAACTGTCTAAGTTTCAGTCCAGTAGAGACTAATGATTTTCATCTTAGCAATTTGCCTGAATTCAGAAACTCATTATTTATAGAGGCTGTTATATGTTATCAAGCTTCAATGTTTCCATGGGTCAGCTCTCTGATCAATGTTGGAACTCAGTCCAGTGATACAGATTACAATCCATCCACACCTTCTCACCCTGGGAGACCTTGTCTACGCCCTCTCATAAATCCTACATGGGGTGAAGGGAGGCCCACTCAACATAACTGAGATCCTTCCCTTAGGTCACCTAGCATTCATGGGGTACTGAGGACACTCTACTGTACTGTGCTGACATGGCTGTCCATGGGTTATCTTTCATTCTTACCACAAGACCCACCCACCTCCTTTTCCAGGCATACCTCTCTTGGATGGTATCTTTTATGCTTCTACTGGCACACATAATTCACCACAGGTACCACGTGCTGCAGCCCACTGACACCCACCATGCACACCCCATTCCCACCACCCTTTCTTTGACCCATATTTTTGATTCCTCAGAGGCTGAGTCATTCCATGACTCACTGCCACATGGCATCACCGGAAGGATGTCAGAGTTTAAAAGATAAGATTTTGTTACAGGCAGAACCTTGGGGTTGTTGAAAATGCAGTGTGGTTTCCCCAAGGCTAGCCCACTGTGTTGGTCCCATTCAGTTGCCCCAGCTCCCTGTCCGTTTGCAGGGCCTGTCCAAGATGGATATAATAGGGACGGCTAGGTGATACAGGGGATTGAGTGTGGCCCCTGGAGTCTGGAGGACCTGAGTTCAAATCTAGCCTCAGATACTTGATACTTACTGGTCTGTGACCCTGGGCACGTTACTTAATCCTGATTGCCTCACCAAAAAAGATAGATAAAATAGTGATGCACCTGTTCAATGGCCATCCAATTTTAGACCAGAACTTGGACAATAAGACAGTTATTGAACAGTGGGGTCAGACCCAAACAGAAGGGATCGCTGCTGGCCACACACTGCCTTGGAAAACCACAAGTTGAACATTATCTGTATTTTATTTTCACAAACATTTCCCAATTTCATTTTAATCTGGTTCAGGCTGCACTTGGAAGTTTTGATGGGTCACATGTACACCTCTGGTCTACACAATTATATATTATGTAGGCTACTTATACATGGCCACTAGGTGGGGCAGTGGGTAGAGTGCAGGCTTGGAGTCAGGAAAACCAACTTCCTGAGTTCAAATCTGATCTCAGATACTTCCTAGCGGTGTGACCCTGGGCAAGTCACTTCACCCGTTTGCCTCAGTTTCCTCATCTGTAAAATAAGTTGGAGAAAGGAATAGCAAACCACTCCAGTATCTTTGCCAAGAAAGACCCAAATGGGGTCATGAAGAGTCTGAAATGACTGAAAAACGCCCAAACGACAGTAACAGACTTATACATTGGAAGGTTATCTTTGTATATGGTTATATCTGGTATGATAGTACATTAAAAATCTCTAACCAGGACCTCTAAACAAAAAGAACAGGTCATCAGAATGGCATGGGTAGGTGGTACATTGACATGACGACGTGTATGACGGGCAGGGTACATCTGACACCTGCGCTTTCGTGGTGGCACTAACCATTATATTCCCCATCACCTGGGCTGGGAGGTCCCCTAGACCCATCCATGTCTAGGGTACCTGTTGGGTTATCCAGCTCTGGATAGGGGCAGGAAGCAAGAAGGCTTGAAAGGTAGGGAGGGACCAGTTAGTGAAGGACGTTAAAAGTGAAGGACAAAAATGATTTTGGCCTTTGACTCCGCCATTATGATTGTGTTTTCATCTGTGCATGGGTATGTGTGCCTTTCCTCCACAGAGCCCCCCGTGAGGATTGTGCTCCCTCAAGAAAAGGTATCCATAGAGTCCATGAGCCCAGAACGTGTAGTACTCACGTGTGAGTTGTCCCGGGCCGGAGCCCCAGTGCATTGGTACAAAGATGGACTGCAGGTAGAAGAGAGTGAAGGCCTGGTGCTGCAGAGTGAGGGCCTTCAGCACCACCTGGTGATCCCTGCTGCCCAGCCCCAGCACGGGGGCGAGTATGCATGCAAAGCAGGAGAGGACTTGGCTTTCTTTATGGTCACCATCAAAGGTGAGAGGCCCGATTGGGCTAAGATTTCTGAGCAAGAGAGCTGTAGTCTCAGGGTCCCAGGCTAGAGGAAGCAGGAGCAACCTCTCAGCCTGCCTAGTCTAGGGGCCCCTTTTGGAAGGTCCTGCTGAAGGCACATGTTGTTGGCCCATTCTCTGACCGCTCTCTCCCTCACTACCCACACCTGTCTCACTTCTGGAAGTTTTAACAGATGACTCAGAAACAGAGAGCCCAGGGCCCAACAGTGAGGCAGGAAGGACTGCTGACTTCTTACTACTCCATGCTAACAGAAAGAATCCTAAAATCATAGAAGTCAAAGGACCTTAGAAGTTATCTCCCATGAAAAGAGTTCCCCTCACAGTACATCCAATGGGTGAGAGTCATCCAGAATTCCTTTGACTATTCAATAGTGAGTTCATCATCTAACAATGCAATGATTGCATTTGCATTCAACAACAAATATCTCTTCCTCATCTTCCATGTTCATGCTCTTTCCCTCCAATCTTCCCTTCTTCACAATATCCCTTTTACTGTAAGAACTTCACCAGCCTCCTGGTCACTGACACCACAACCTCAGTACCATCATTGACTCCTCTCCTCACTCACACTCACCCCATATGTCCAGTGTGTACTCAAACTTTGTCACTTTTACCTTCACAGTTCAGTCATATACATCACCTTCTCTCCACTCACACAGACTCTTGTCTGGACTATTACAATATTACATAAGGCTAATACTACCTCCTGAATCCCTCTGCCCAGAGTCTTTCCCCACTGCCAACCATCCTCCACCAGCTCCAAAATGGTTTTCCCAACGGGCATTTCTGACCATGTCACACCCCCTATTAAGTAAACTTTGGTGGCCCCTTGTTGCCTCTAGAATCAACTATAAAATCATCTTTAGCCTTTAAAGTGGTTCACTACCTGACTCCTCCCTACCTTTCAAGCCTTCTTATATACACTTCCCTACCCTCCACACACTTTTTGATCAAGCTACACTGGCCTATTTACTGGTCCTCACACCGGACACTCTTTTTCCCAGCTCAGTACATTTGCACTGTTTCCCCCATGCCTGGAATGCTGCCCCTCCTCATCTCTGCCTCTTAGACTCTCTGGCTTCCTTCAAGACCCAGTTTAGGTCATACCTACTCCAGAAGTCCTCTCCTGGTCCCCCTCACTGCTAGGACCTTTGCTCTGAGGTGGCCTCCCATCTATACTGTATGTATTTTGTATATATCTAGTCATTTGCCTGCTGTCTCCCTCATTACAGTGTGAGCCCTGGGATGGTGTTTTTGCCTTTTTTTTTGTATTCCCATTAAAGAGTTCCCAGCACATAATAAGGGCTTAATAAATGCTGGTTAATTTGACTTGCTATTCAGAGCATTGTGCTAAATCCCAAAACATTTAAGAGGGAGGAAAGATAAGTGGCAGCCCTCATAAAGCTTACAGTAAAAGGCGGTGCCCTCATAAAGCTTACAGTAAAGGGGGTGGCCTTATAAAGTTTATAGTACTATGGAAAAGAGGGTTATCTATTCCTAATCATTTGGCCCAAATCTACCTCCCTGTATATCCTAATGAGAGGGTTGGATGAGATGATCTCCAAGGGCCCTTCTAGCTTTAAACCCTATGGTCTCATGGTACAAAAAGACACAAGGGAACCAAAAATAGCTCTTATATAGATATCTGATAGTTACTATGCCTCATTAACCTAATCCTATCCCTGAAATTTCTATGCTACAAAACTCATTCTAGAGACTCGCCTCTCAGGGCAGAAAAACAAATCCATTACCTTCCCCCAGTCTCAACAATGTATTTATTTGCACCTGTGGTCTCCATCTTCTCCTCTGGCTCAGAACTAAATGCTGGTCTGGTCTCCAGCTTCCAAATCCTGCGTTTTTGTTCTAACTTATTGGTTTGCTGCAGTGGCCACCAGGGGAGTTCCAAGCAGGCCCTAATTAAGGTTGCTTCCATCTTGAAATGACTGGATTCTGGCATGGATGATAATATCTCTATAAAAAAGTATAAACATCCCCACCAAACCACATTTAGGACTTTGTTCTGACATTGCTGATGTGTCTTCAAACTGACTCGTCCTGGTTGTCACTGAATTAATCTCACCTTGAGGAAATTCAAGGTACTTAGCTCCTAGTTAACAGTCTTCAGTGCTGATGAAGAGAAACACTTGAACTTGGCCTTTATAAAGAAGAACATAGACAAACAGAGCTGAAAATCTACTGAAAGACACAGAGAACTGCAAATATCTGCAGAGAGCAGCCCCAGCCTCAGGAGCAATGAAGAAAGGGAAGGGGAAAATAATTGCTTTATCTGTTTTGAAAAATCAGAAGCTAAAGTTTTTGCATCTTCTGTCAGGCCAAATGTTCTGCATGTGATGGACCAGCTTACCTGGACAGTTTTGGTGAAAGCCCAGCACATGTTGCCCTTGACCCAGAACTGTAGCTCTGCATTTCAGTAATGGAGACATCTCTTAAATAATCTCTTTGTGGCTGATGATCCCAGCCAGGGATCCATGACAGTAACCCTCAGCTTGCATGCAAACATTCAGGCCAACACTGTATTGGGGGTCTTTTCTTGGTAGTATCAAACCTCCCCATTTCACAGGGGCTTCAGACAAATCTATATTCTTGGCTCCCCCCCCCCTACCCTGCCCCATACTTTCAGAGGACAGTACCCTAGGGTGAGGACTCCTAAACTCTAGGACTGTCCGATCAAGTATGCTTGTGACCACATTAGTGGGTGTTTGTTAAAGAATATAACAAAATCTAACCCTGAGTCTGCATGTTATAATGATGTATCTCAAAAGTTTCACTGTTTCCCACTGCAGAACCCCCCGTGAGGATCTTGTTCCCTCAGGACGAGGTGTCAGTGGCTGCCGAGAGCTCAGAACGGGTGGTTTTGAGATGTGAGCTGTCCCGGGCTGGAGTCCCTGTTCGCTGGTACAAGGATGGGCTGGTGATAAAGGAGAACGAAACCCTGGCCCTTGAGAATGAGGGCCCCTATTGCCATCTGATACTGCCTGCAGCCCAGCCCCAGGATGGGGGGCAGTTTGTGTGCAAGGCAGGAGATGACCTCGCTGTCTTCAACGTCACCATCACAGGTGGGCATGAACGCACATTGGAGACTGTCCAGCTGGTACTGGGCTCTTCCCCAGCTGTCAGGGCAATAGGGAGAGTGGGCGTCTTCTGAACAAAGAAGTGCTTACCCAGTACAGGGGAGCATCTCTGGGATACAAGCATGGCAGCAGAGGTGAGCTAAGTAGCTAAAGAGAGGAGAGGTTCAGCACTTCTATTAGACCAGCCTGTCTCTAATGAGTAGGATGTGTGGTGAGCAGGGAGTAGCACGAGTATAACTGGGGAGGCTGGATGAGATTCGAGGTAAATGGTCACAATGCAATTGTACCATCCCAGGACCAGCTGAAGAAACTCGGGGTGTTGATTTGGAAAGAAGGAGACTTGGGAAAAGCTTGATAGCTCATAGGATCACAAGAGTTTTGGATGGCTTCAGTGGCCATCTAGTCCAGCCCATAACTGTGTCCACAATGGCCCCATCAGGAAGTCACCCAGTCCTTTCTGGAGACCTCAAGCAAGGGGGAACCCATTACCTCCTAAAGCAGAATATTTCCTCGTCAGACAATTCTGTTCAGTGACCAAAATCTTCCTCTCAACAACCAGAGGTGAGGAACCTGTGACCTCAAGGCCACATGTGGCCCTCTAGGTGTTCAAGTGAAGCCCTTTGACTGAATCCAAACTTCACAGAACAAATTCTGAGGGGATCCCCCAGAAGGCCACATGTGTTGTCAAGGCCACAGTTTCCCCACCCCTGACCCCATTGTTCCAAGCTCTGCCCTCTGGATCTAAACAGAAAAAGTCTAATCCCTCCTTAACATGACAGTCCTTCAAACATCAGACGTAGGTGCTCCTGTTCTCCCTGGGCCTTCTGTTCCCCAGCCTAAACATTTCTACTTCCTTCAGCCCATTTTTCATGACATGATCTTAATAACTTTTACCATCTTGAGTTGCCTTCAAGTATTAAACATACCCCCCCAAAATCCAGACATTCCTGACTTGACAGCCATCCTCTAGTGAAATGGGCTGCTTCGGGAGCTCATGGAACACACAGCTCCCCAGAATGGATGGGGAGGGGATGTGACTGCCAGGGCATCCTCCAAGTCTGATATTCTGTGATTTTGTGCCGGGACCTGGTTCTTTCTCCATTCATGTCTTGATCATGGCAAATGGAAATGTTCATAACTATTCATCAACAAGGATTTTTATTAAGTGTTTACTATGTGCCAGGTACCATGTTAAGCTCTGGGGAATAAAGAAAGGGAAAAAACAGAGCCCCATCCTCATTCTAAGAATAATATTACATTCTAAGGAGGGACAGTGTGTAAACAACTGTATATCCAAGGTGTCTAGCTCATAAATGGGAGATAATTTCTGAGGAAAGGCACTGGGGGAGGGAGGCTCAGGACTGGGGAAAGGCCTCATACATACAGAAGTTAGGATTCTAGCTGAGGAGAGTGAGCATTCTAGGCATGGCACACAGCCAGCAAAAAAGGCCCAGAACAGCTTTGTTGGTCTCTGTTTGAGGCTTATGCTGATTCAGAGCATGAAATGTATTGAGCTGGTAGTCCCCTAAAACCTCTGAATTTCTTTCACATAAGCCCATTTGTAAAATATTTATCCACACACCCCTGTATTGCTGCTTTATAAACATTGCTTGAGCTCAGCAGGAGTGCAAGAAAAGCCCCAGGGAATTAAGTCATCCCCAGACTGGAGGCTTGGTAACTGGAGACTAACAACAACCATACTGATGATGATGATGATGGTGATAATTATAACTGGCATTTGTCACTTTGAGGTTTACAAATTGCTTGGTCCCATTTGAATTTTGCAAAACCCCTGATTGTGACTGCACGGTTCCCACTTCAGAGCCCCCTGTCCGGATCACACAGCCCCAAGATGAGGTGTTCCTGACTGCCATGACCTCAGAGAGAGTGGTCTTGACATGCCATGTCTCCCGACCTGGAGCCTCTGTGGGCTGGTACAAGAACGGGATGGAGGTGGAAGTGAGTGAAGACTTGGTTCTGGAGAGTGAGGGCCTCCAGCATCGGCTCGTGCTGCCTTCTGTGAGGCCCCAGGATGGAGGCGAGTTTGTATGCAGCACCAGAGATGACTCTGCCTTCTTCACTGTGACCGTAACAGGTCAGGTGGCCCCGTGGGGCTGGGACTCTGGGCAGCAGAATGAGGGGAGTTCTTGGGAAATGTGTGCTAAGACTAGGCTCTTAGAAATGGAGGCAAATTACTTTTGACAACTTTACTCTGATGGCAAGGGGTTTACTGATGCTGCCCTGTGTCGGGGAGTATGTTATGTGGGAGTACCTGAGCTTGTCAGCCCTACTCCATCACTCTGGATTGGGGACCCTGGGAGTGGAGAGTCTAGGGATGGCACAGCTCTCAGACATCCCAGCCATAGAGGGGTGGGAGGGGATGGATACAGCAGGGACCGTACAAAGTAACTGTGTCTGGGAGTCAGGCATCTGGGTGGCAATCTGGAGACTCTTGGCAAATCTGGGAGAATCGACAACCTATATATCCGTGTATTGGCAATCCCTAAAACCAATTGGGCCTTCTTTCTACCAAGAAGAAGCTCCTTGTGAGTCCCTCCCTATTCAGCGTCCAGTTTTCAGGGATATTCCAGGTAAAAATCTCCATTTTGAGGAAGGGGTCAGGACAGCCATCCTTCTTTATCTGCTTTTCAACAGGATCTTGTGGGTTCTCTTCCCCTATTAAACATAATCTCATTGAGGGCAGGGAACATCTTATAGCTTATATATGTGTCCCCATCACCCAGCAGGTATCTGGAGGCTAGTAAGTGCTCAATAACTTCCTAATAATTAGACCTGACCCCAAATGGGCTGACTCCAGAAATAAGTTCCAGCTAGATGACCCCTGCTGTGAAGGCAGTTCAGGCATGGCTGGAATAGATTACATCTTGGGGCCCTTCTAACTTGGAGAATCTACATTTCTTCCTGGGGGCAGACTATAAGTTCACATTGTCCCAGTGACTGTCTCTGAGACAAACGTTACAAAGCTTTTGAGAAGGGAGTGCTCTACCTGAATCCTTGTTCAACACAGTTCCCCGTTAACAAACAACAATTTGATCCATTACCCCAGTGCACGTGAAGTCAACTGTCCATGATTCTGGGTGGCTCTATCTTCCCCACTGCAGACCCCCCGGTGAGAATTCTAGCCCCTCAGGACATGGTGTCCATAGCAGCCCTCAGTTCAGAGCCAGTGGTCCTGAAATGTGAGCTGTCCCAGGCCGAAGTCCCCGTGCACTGGTACAAGGATGGGCTGGAGGTGGAGGAGAGTAAGGCTTTGGTCCTGGAGAGCGAGGGGCCCCACCACCGCCTGGTTCTGCCTGCAGCCCAGCCCCAGGATGGAGGAGAGTTTATGTGCAAGGCTGGAGAAGACTCGGCCCTCTTCAATGTCACCATCACAGGTCAGGAACCAAGCAAGACTGGCTCTGGGCACTTCTGGGCTTACTCAGAACTGGGGAAGTTCCCTGGGACACAAACACAACACCCAAGGTGAGGGAAGCAGCTGAAGAGGGGAGAAGATAACTATTATATAAATATATATAATATATTATAATATAAATGTATAATAATATATTATAATATAAATATATAATAATATATTATATTATATAAGCCCTCTTCCACCCACTCTCATTTTACTGACGAGGAACTAAAGTCAGAGTGTATGTAACTCACCCAAGGTCACACAGGTAGGAAGTAAAAAGGCCAGTCTTCAGACTCAAATTTTACATAGAATTTCCAAATCCTACACTTTCCCCACTGAACATACCACCTCATGAGGCATCTGTCCTTCTATGGGAACACGTGGGGAAATCAGATGGTAGTGATGGCATTGGGGTGGCCTGTGATGAGCAGGATGGATTTGTAAATGTAGCTGGAGTGACCAATTGAACCCTTTTTTGGAAGCAGGGATTCTGGCACATGGACTGGGCTAGATAACTCCTGAGATGCCTTCCTCCTTGAGATTCTTTGATTCTGGGACTGTTTCCAGAGTGTTTGTATGACTGATTCATCTCTAGATATGACTGTTTTTCCACTCTGTAGAGCCCCCAGTGAGAATCCTGTTCCCCCAGGATGAGGTGTCTGTAGCTGCTGTGAGTTCAGAGCGAGTGGTCCTGAGGTGTGAGCTTTCCCGGGCTGGAGCCCCTGTGCGCTGGTACAAGGATGGGCTGGAGGTGGAAGAGAGTGAGGCCCTGGTCCTGGAGAGCGAGGGGCCCCACCACCGCCTGGTCCTGCCTGCAGCCCAACCCCAGGATGGAGGGGAGTTTGTGTGCGATGCAGGGGATGACTCGGCCTTCTTCATCGTCACTGTCACAGGTCAGGGCTCTGGCAGGACTGGGGGAGGCAACTGCAAGTTTCCATGGGGTTTCCTCTCTCTTCTAAACTCCCTGGTGTCGAGGGGCCGCTTCTCTGGGCTCACACTGGCTTTGCCATCACTTGTAAGCATGCTGCCAGGTGAGAGGACAGCTAAGCCCCAATGACCTTCTGTAGCATTCTCTTCCCTAAGAAACTGAATTGTGAAGCATTTCAGAGCTCACCAGGGTAGAAAGGGAGAGATGAAGGAAGCGGTGCATAGGAGAGAGCCAATGTGAGAGTAACCTTGGCCCTCCTTCCACCTCCCCCCTGAAGAGGCCAGACCCCGCCCAGAGCCCCTAGTTCAGACACAGCTCGCTAGGCAACCACTCAGACCTTCCTGGACATCCATCCCCAGCCCCACCTGCTGCTTACTTCAGTCCCAGTGTCTGTTCAACACACCGTTCCTCAGCATTATACTTCTCCACTCAGTACTCCACTTTGACTCATGGGTACCCCCAAAGCCATTGGGTGCTGCCCCATCTCTTGCCCCTTTGCATTCCCTTAGCCCACGTGGAAGCAGAATGTGACTTATCCAAAAACTTTGGCTAGCGCCTAAGGGGAAGAGATAAAAATGCAACCAACTTGGACAGAATATAATTCACATTAACTTGGTGCATACTGGATGCAAGCGCTGGACAAATCCCAATCCCTGCCCCTCTCGAAGTTTAGTCTCCAAATTAACAGAACAGCAAAGTTCCTGGAGTCACAAAGAGTCAGACCAAATTAAAACGTCTGAATAACCACAAAGAACATTTATATAGTGTTTAAAGGTTTGCAAAATACAAATATCTCATGGCAAACCACTCCAGTATCTCTGCCGAGAAAACCCCAAATGGGGTCATGAAGAGTCAGACACTGAAAAAAACACTGAACAGCAAACCAAAAAAAGATCAAGAGCCCAGAAATCGTATCCTAATATTCCCACAAGAAAACCCTCCCATACGATAACCGTACAATAATAGCTAGCATTTCTATGGCTTTTTAAGGCTTTCAAAGTGTTTTCCACAGGCCATCTTATTTGATCCTCACAACAAACCCTGTAAACCAGGGGCTGTTATGATTACCATTTTACAGATGAGGAAACTGAGGCCAAGAGGTTAAGTGTGAGGGAAACTACTGCCCGGGGCCAACCCAGATAATATCTGAGGCAGGCTTCAAATTCTGAGGCTTCTCACCTCCAGCACTCCGTCCGCTACTATCCACCCAAATGCCATCCATCTACGACCCTAAACAGGGACCTGCCCAGGCTTTCATGGCTTTACCTATACCCATATCCCTTAAAGAGAGACAGCCCAGGGTAGCAGAAAGAGGACTGAGTCTAGAAGCAGAACCTGCCTTTGGCATCGACTCCCTGTGTGACTTTAAAAGTCCCTGGTCCTTAGAATCTAAAAGGACCAGCTGTTTAAAGCTAGAAGAAGGACCTCAGAGGTCATCTAGTCCAAACTCCTTATTTTACAGATCTTGGTGAAATGGGCCTCAGTTTCCCCATCTATAAAATGATGGGGTTGGACCAAATGGACTTCATATGCAGGTTATACTTAAAAATTTGTCGAGTGTATGTGTATATGGATGTATATATGATTGTATTTATCATATATTTATCACATATTTATCATATATTTATATTATACTACACTACACTATATTATATATTATATCATATTGTCATATCATATCATGTCATATCATGTTATATCATAATATATCTTATTTTTCCCCCAGAGAGCTAGTTGTTAAACATTTACCAGAACATCACTTCAGATAGTCAACTATTATTCCCATTTGAGAGACTGAGGAACTGAGGCCCAGGGAAATTAAGGTTATATAGCCAGAGAGTGTCAGAGTTGAAGCTTATACATAGTGCCTGATGGGAGTTGAGGGGGGAAGCCTGGAGCCCCTTGCCCTTCCCCCCTCCTTCTCATCCCCTCCCTTCCACCAGTACCCCCAGAACGGATAGTGCGCCCATCAGCCCGCTTCCTGCAGCTTCAGTTCAGGTCCCCTGGTCGCGTGGAGCTTCACTGTGAGGTGTCCCCTGTGGGGGCCCGCGTGTGTTGGTACAAGGATGGGCTCGAGGTGGAGGCATCAGAAGAATTGAAACTGAGGGCCGAGGGGCCAGTCCGGACCCTCACCCTGCCCCATGCCAGGCCCCAGGACGCTGGAGAGTACGTCTGCGAGACCCGAGATGAGGCAGTCTCCTTTGACGTCCGCCTGGCTGGTCAGTGTGCTGCTCAGGAAAGGGAGAAGTGGGGGGACACCCCAACATTTTCCTCAACCCGGACTTCCCCCAACAGAGTCCCCAGTGCAATTCCTCCTCCCCGAGGCGGCTCCCTCTCCACTATCTGTGTCCGCTGGGGAGCATTTGGTCCTAAGCTGTGAGCTGTCCAGAGCGAGCGCCCCAGTGTTCTGGAGCCACAATGGAGGCCCTGTCCTGGAGGATGGGAACCTGGAGCTTCGGGCCGAGGGGCCTCGCCGCATGCTGCTCATCCAAGCTGCCCACCCCTCTCATGCTGGGAACTACACGTGCCGGGCTGGGTCTGACCCTGAAGCCCCCACCCTCACTTTCCCTGTCCAGGTGACTGGTAAGTAGAGGAGGACAGTCAATGGGGAGGGGGAAAAACTGGGGGAGGGGAAGCAGAGGCCCCTGGGGGTGGGCATCCTCAGTCCCCAGAACAGAGAGGGCCCGGTCTACCCACACACATACATACATACGTATACACATCCATACACAGCATCGTCTCTCCCACCCCCTTCCCTGCTTTCCCCATGACTCGGTGGGCTCTGGCCCTACAGAACCTCCTGTGAGAGTGTTGACACCTGAAGCATCCCGAACTGGGGTTCGATGCGCCCCAGGCAGGGACCTGGAGCTGGCAGTGTGCCTTTCGGGGCCTGGGGGGGCCGTACGCTGGTACAAAGACGGGGAGCGGCTGGCCAGCCGGGGGCGGGTGCGGCTGGAGGAGGCCGGGGCACAGCGGGTGCTTCGGGTGCGGGGGGCACGGAGCGGGGATGCCGGCGAGTACCTCTGTGATGCCTCCCAGGACAGTCGCATCTTCCTCGTCAGTGTGGAAGGTAATGAGTCTCCCCCACATACACCCCAGACCCTCCACAGTGCTCTCTGAACTCCCCACCCCACCCCACTGCCTCTCATAATCCCTGAGTATCCCATTTTTCCCTCCAGCTTTCATTTCCTTCCTTCTTCCCTTCTGATCTAACCTCCTTTTCCCCCATCTTCCCATTTGCAGCTCACTTTAAAAAAAAAGAGTGGGGAGAGCTATCTCAAAATTTTACTAGGAAGCGATTTATACTTAGCGTTTTGTTTGTACAAATAGGAAGTGGTGAACAAGAATCTTGAGAAGGAATGGGGGGGGGGCAGAGTTGGGGAGGTGGGAAGAGATACAACAGCTTGAGGCTAGACTTCCTGGGAAAGCGAGAGAAGGGGGGAGAATTGAGGGTCTGAGAGGAGGTTGGCAGGAGAGAAGAAGGTAGCTTCCCTGGGACAGCTTGGGGTAGGGATGATAGTGGTCAGAGAGACTGAGGGAGGAGGAGCTCTCACTCTCTCACCACCTTGGCCCAACAGACAGTGTCCCTCTTCTCCCTGCAGAACCCCCCCAGGTGAAGCTAGTTTCAGAACTGACTCCACTGACTATCCAAGAGGGTGATGATGCCACATTCCGCTGTGAGGTTTCCCCATCAGATGCCGAGCTCAGCTGGCTTCTAAATGGCACTTCAGTTACCCCTAGTGGCCGGGTAGAAACCAGCCAGAATGGCCCAAACCACACCCTGATCATTCGGGGCTGCCGGATCAGTGACTCCGGCATGGTGACCGCCCAGACCAAGGGAGCTGAGACTACTGCCCGGCTCCATGTCAGAGGTGAGGGCAAAACCACCTCCCATCTCTCTTTTACCTTCCAACACTTTTGCCCCAACTCTAACCTAGAATTGAATCATAGACTGTAGCTAGACACAGAATATGCCTTAAAGATCATCTTGTCCAGCATTCTCATTTACAAATGAGGAAACTAAGAACATTTAAGCTCAGAAAATTTATGTGGTAGAGCCTGGACAGGTCCTAGGACTCCAGACTCCCGCGTCAGTCTTCTTTCAACCAGAATGAGTTTGGAGGGCTAAGTTTGGAAGGAAGTAATACAAGTTTGAGGCACTCCTTGCCCCCCTCCTCTCCCCCCTCCCCCCTAGTCTACCTTACTTCCTCCCCAGAGCTATCCCTCTAGTTTAGGGATTCATTACCCTTCCCTCTTCTTCAGAGGCTGAGCTGCTATTTTTGCGGAGGCTACAGGATGTGCGTACTGAAGAGGGCCAGGATCTGTGCATGGAAGTGGAGACCAGCCGCGTTGGGGGAAAAGGAGTAGTGAGCTGGCATCGAGGGGGAAAGCCTCTCCCCGAAGACGATAGGTTCTCTGTGGTCCAGGATGGCCGAGTGCACTGCCTGATCATCCGAAAAGTCATGGTGAGTGACCAGGGCATCTACAGCTGCAAGAGTCACCACGACCGTACACAGGCTCGGCTGGTTGTGAGGCGTGAGTACCCCACAAACACCCCCCACTCCATACCCGCCTCTTAATGCCCCCTCAGAGACTCACCCTTGCCTGGCCTCGCTCAGGAAGAGGTAGGGCATCCCTTAGCTAGGGTTCTTCTCATCTTCCTTTCCTATTCAGTAGAGGAGATGTATGTAATCCCCCTCTCCAAGAATCCCTTCATTTCCTCTGAGGCCTAGCCAAACAAACATGCCACACAGGTGGATCCTTACCTAGGCCCCTGACACCTGACTCAGAGTGAAAAAGGAATCTGGCCCCTGTTCCCAAACACTTTTGGCCATCTCTCTCCAACTCGAGCATATCCTACAACAAGCAAGCCCTCTTACCAGGAGTCCCCCAGTGCCCCCACAAATTCTTTTCTGAAACCCAAATGTTCCTCCTTCTCTGTCTCCTCTGGACCAAATCAAGGTAGGAGACAGAAGTGAGTAGGGATGAGAATTGCTACTGGTGTCTTTCCCAAGTCTGTGCCAACAAAGTGTGCCCTGGCACCTCCCTGACCATAGCATAAGGGATGAGTCCAGGCACTCTCCAGTAGTACTTATGGGATCGTATCCAAAGCTAGAATAATTCCTTTTCAGCCAGGCCTGTGGTAGATTCCTTGAAAACAAGGGCATCGTGGGATGTTGGGGGAGGGTGTCCCCATCCACACCCAGCTGGGGACCCCAGCTCCACTCACTTCTTTGCTCCCTTCCTCCCAACAGCTGAGCAGCTGAAGGTGCGGCATCGCCTCGAAGATGTGGTTGTCACTGAAGGGGGAAGCGCCACTTTCCAGTTGGAGTTGTCTCAGTCTGGGGTGATTGGAGAATGGGCCCGGGGAGGGGTCCGGCTGGAGCCCGGTCGGAACTGCCAGATCAGCGCCCAGGGCCACAACCACTCCCTGGTGCTCAGTGGTCTCGGCTTGGCTGATACTGGAACCGTATCTTTCACCACCGACACCCTGCGCTGCGCGGCCCGGCTGGAAGTGAAAGGTCTGCCTCCCCTCACTGTTAGCCCACACAGACCCCTGTCCCCACTCTCTTCCTCACCATTTCCATCACTCACTGTCCACCACTTCCAACCACTCTTAGGCCATTCGCCTCAGCATGCTACTGCCCCCTAGCGTCCATCCCACACTAACAGCCTCCTTCCACCCATACCCACTGCCCTCATTTCTCACGCATCTTGCCTCACCCCACATTTCATTCTTTCTATTCTCTGACAGTCTCCCCCTCTCATGTCCACCCTTAGAGATACCTTTAGCCATTGTGAAGGGGCTGCGGGACCTAGAAGTGGTGGAAGGTGATTCAGCCACGTTTGAATGTGAGCTGTCCAGGACCCAAGCTGACCTCACGTGGGATAAGGTCAGCTCCCAAACCAGTAGGCTTTCAGCCTCCAACACCTCCTCCCCACTAAGCTCTTCCCCACCCCACAAGGATGGGGGTAACGGAAGGACCTCTGTGTCTTTATATGTTTATAAAAATGTGTGCACATATATATTCATATGCAGTTTATGAATGTATATGTACATATATGATCCTGTGCTGTTTGTATGTTTACAAATGTTTGTATACGGTTTGTGTGTTTACAAATGTATATGTGTATATATACACACATATATGTGTATTTGTATGTGTGTGTATAAGCATATATATGTTTATACGCCATTTAATTTTGACCCTGGAAAGTCCCTTCCCTTTTCTGGCCCCCAGTTTCTTCATCTGTAAAATGAAGGGTGTAGGACTATATATAATCGCTAAGTCTCCTTCCGTACTGTCATAAATCCCGTGCCCCTGGCAGGACCAATAGTGGGGGGGAGGGCGCTGCGGGGGGTGAGTGAAAGAAGGGGGAGGCGAGGTGTCAGGTAAGGAGCGTTTCGGGACCAGAAGTGAATTGCATTGCCCCAAATACCTACATTCACTCAGCTGAAATCTAGGTAAAAGGGACAGGCGGTCTTGAGAAGGGAAAGAAGGCGTAAAGGTCGCCCCTAGTCTGAGCAGAGGAGCGGGGGTGAAGGAGGGGTGGGGTGGGGGAGGTGCGGGATCTCATAGCGCCAGGCAGTCAGCCAACCGGGTTCGTGGGGCGGGTTTACAGACTGGTGGTGTGGGTGGGAAGGTGAGGTCTGTTTTAGTGCGGAGCAGCAGGAGTCACCGAGACCGCCTACCCGGCTCACTGCCTTGGGAGGCACCTGGAGCCGCAGCTGGGGAGGCGGGGAGGCAGGGGGAGGTGCAGGCTTCAGCGCTGGCCTCTGACCCCAGTGACCAAGCCCCCTCCCACTACCAGGACGGCCAGGAGCTGTCGCCCAGCCCTCGGCTCCGGATCCAGGCTCTCGGCTCCCGCCGGCTCCTCCAGCTCCGGCACTGCGTCTCTGCGGATGCAGGCACCTACCGCTGCTCCGTAGGGAACGCCCAAGCTACGACTGCCCACCTCACCGTGCGGAGTGGGTACCGGGGCTCCCGCGACTCTGCTACGGGAGTGGGGAGGGGCGGAGGACCCTGGGGGCGGGGATGGGGGCTGCTGAGGAGATCTAAGCCCCGGGGGAGGTCCGAGGAAGTCTACCTGGGGGTGTGATGCGGGGGGGGGGGGGGGGGGCGGGTGGGATGGGAGGGGGCGGTGTCACGACCTCAACCCGCCCCCTCCTTGGTCCGGACCCGCAGAGAGGGAGGTGTCAGTGCTGCATGAACTAAAGCCTGTGAGGGCCGGTGAGGGCGACGGCGCCACATTCAAGTGTACTGTGTCCGAGCCCGGTATCCCTGGTTGCTGGCAGCTGGGAGGCCGCATCCTGCGCCCAGGGGGCCGTGTCCGAATCCGACAGGAAGGTGTGAGAGCTAACATCCCTCCCCAGTCCTCAAAAATAGAAACACGCCCCCCCACACACACACACACATACACACTAGCAGCAGCAGGGAAGTCACCGTTCCCCAACTTCTCTCCCTGACCTCCCATCCTCCTCCCCCGACACACACTACTACAACCCTCAGCTTTGAGACTGTACCTTTCCTCAACCTTTCTCGTTCTCCAATGTCTTTCTCCCTCCTCCGGTATCCAAGACCACTCCCTTCAGAGGCTCAGTAATTCCAGGCAGGGAGCAGCACAAACCCTCGAATCTTAGTCCACAACAACCTCTTCCCCTCAGCCCCAAGTGGTCCCTTCTTACCCTCGACCTCTAGTTGAGTGGAGGACTTTGCTTGCCCAGCCTGGAATTACTGAGCCTCTGAAGGGAGTCGGATGCCCTATCCCTGATTGGGGAGGGGAGAAGATAATGTTATCGTCTACCCTAATGGAGTAGGTGTCCCCTAAGAGATCACTAGACCAGGAAGCTGAAGTCTTGATAATCTTAGCCCAGTTCTCTCATTTTACAAATTGGGAAGCTGGAGTCCAGAGAGGCGGTGATTTACCCAAGGGCAGGTGAAATGGAACATTCTCAAGGTTAGAGTTGGAGGCTGTAGAAGGAGGTGCATCAGGGTTGAAGGGCAGTGATACTACTTGATGCCCAGTGTGGGAACATTCAATGAGACGTCATACCTCAGCTATTTCTTTCTTTCCCCTCCACTCCCAGCCCTGCCTCTCCAGATCTGTCGTAAACCCCCTCGAGAGAAGACAGTGTTGGCAGGTCGGAGGGCAGCATTAGAAGTGACTGTGTCCAGGGCAGGTGGTCACGTTCGATGGCTGCTGGGTGGGGTTGATTTGCCACCTGGACCAAAGTATGAGTTTCGAAGCCACGGGGTCACCCACAGTCTGATCATTCACAACGTCCAGCCCACTGATGAGGGCACCTACTGCTGCCAGGCTGGAGAAGACAGTGCCAATACTAATCTGCTAGTGGAAAGTGAGTAAGGGACCTGGGCTGGGCTGGGGGAAAGAGGACTGAGGTAGTAGGGTTGGGCTTAGGTGAGAACCTTGGTGGAAGCAGCAGACAAGAGGAGAATCACAGACAGAGAAGGGTCAGTGTAAGGTCTCAGAGGGGTGTTGTGGGGAAAAGGATGGAGGCCGGGGTCAACCTGGGTGAGGCAAGGACAGCATGTGAGAGAGGTAGGTGCTTTGTGCCTTTAGGGAAAGGGGATCTAGAGAAGAGCCCTCAGCTCTGCCCACAGCCCAAAACCCCCTTTCCTTTGATTTGCAATCTCCCCTTCCATGACTCCTTAATAATTCTAACCTTGTACCATTGTCTCTTTCCCACCTGTGTCTATCTCTGTCCTGCTTATACCTCTCCTAGGATATGTGCTCAGAAAGGGTGTGAAGGTAGGGGGTGCAGGGGAGAGGGGCTGCATGAGCTGCAAAGAGTTGGGACCCCAATCCTGGGAAGCCAAGCTCTGGCTATGAGGTATCACAACTCCAGGGCAGCTAGGTTCCCCCTTGTGTCCCTCACCCTTCACAGGGCAGTCTCCCCATTCTGACCTTCCTGAGTTCCCACCATCCTATTTCTCTTTCTTTTATCCCTGCTCCTTGCCTCTCCCCCTCTCTCTTAAGAGCCCCAACAGGCAGGAGGTATGGACAGAAAGAGAAAACCCTCTTCTTCTTCCTATGTGAATGGCCCTCTGTGATAAAGGGAATGAATGAGGGGAAGAGGGAGGCCTGGAGACAAAGAATCTTTTCCTCTGCAGGTAGCTAGAATCTGTCCCAGACCCAGGATGGATGCCCAAGGACAGATGAGAAGCCAAAACAGCCTCTGGGTCTGGGGAGCCTGGGAGGAGAGGGGAGAATAAACACAGCCCAGCGTTCTGCACACCTGTCCCTCAGTCTCTCTGTGGTGTTGGGTCACTGCTCTAACCATTCACACATTGTCACTGGGTGCTCGCCACTTTCACTGCTCCACCTCCCCCCAGGGGGCTGCTGGGAAACCACTCCTGCTTCAGGCCTTGCAATTTGGCACATTTATAAAAGATGTAAAACAGGAGGAGAAGAAGGAGAAGGAGGAGAAAGAGGAGGAGGAGGAGGAGGAGGAGGAGGAGGGGGAGACAAAAGCACGAGGTGTCTGGAGCGGAACAAGACACCAGACATGCACCGTGTACAAGCTCCCAAAACCCACCCACCCAGTCTCTCCACCCCCAAACCCTCCCCCATTGCCTCCCTCCACTCCACCCCAGGCAGTTCCAGAGACCCCTGCCCACCTTCCACCAAACACTGATGGAGCTGGCATCCAGCAGAGGAGGAGGGTGGGGGACACAGGGCCAGAGGGCATTGAAGCCTCCCCCAAGACAAAAGGTATGCAGCCTGAATAAAGAGCCTACGCAGAAAGTAGCCCCAGCCCATGAGCTGGGGATGAGGTGACAGGGTGGGCCTTTCCCACCAACATAGGCATGCAGGGGGATGGCCCTAGGACCAAGAACATTGAGAGAGAGAAGGCTGAGTGTTCCCCTGGAAGGAAGCCCTACACACCAGAGATCTAAGGCAAGGGGGCTGATATGTCCCCTCCGCCTCCCCCCCCAACATACAAACACACCACTCCTGAGTTCAGCCCCCAAAGGCAGATCCTTTTCCTTTGAGGGCTTATATGGGCCGAGTGTAGCCCCTGAGGGAGGGGTCTGAGTAGATTGCCCTCAGGCTGATCATCTTATCCCCCCCCAGGGAGCTCTGATCAGGGGGCCAGCCCTTGGGCAGGGAAGGAAGCCCTGGTCCTGTCCAGTCCACAGCACAAGGACAAAGCTACCCCCCCCAACTGGCAGAGTCAGTGTCTGAGGTGTCCAGAGTCAAGTTTCAGGGTCTCCTCTGATTAGATGAGTTAAGCTATACTCGAACAGGGGGTCCTGAGCCAGCTGTCAGTGGCACTGTTGAACCACATTCATAATCCAGGTCTACTGGGGGTGCCACAAAACTGCTCAGAGAATTCCCCGTCTGCCGGTCCCGAAAACTCTGAATGTAGCTCTAGGTAAAAGAAATGACAAATCTGAGATTCACCCCCAAATCCACACTAGGGAGACCTCCCCATCCATGATCTATTTCCCAAAATTCCTACTCCTATAACACTCTACCCTAAAATCCATAAGCCTAAGACCCCACACTCTAACCTCAAAATCTAGGGTCATGAGACCCTGAAGGAGTAGGTCCTGTGACTTGGAAACCTTAAACCTTTCTGAAGCCATGACCCCAGATGCCAGCAAACAATGCCTGACCTCTCTGTGGTGTCCAAAACCTAGAATCAGCCAGACCTAGATGCCACAGTCCTGAACACCCTCCTCACTAAACAAAGCCAAGACAAGCAGGGATGTCTAGACAAGGGGTACTCACAGGGGAGAGCACGTCTCCATTGAAGCGCTTGACCGGCACAGGCCTTCGTCGATAGCCAGAATCAGGAGGGCCAGGCTTTGGTGGGGCCCGGCAACTCCGAGAAGGAGCCCGAGGGGGTCTCTTCCTTCTTCGCTTCTCCTTGCGCTCCTCACGCTGTCGAATTCGCATCAATTGTACCCTCCGCTGCTGCCGGCTAATCACCACTGGGAGGGCAGGAGGTGTAGGGAAAAGTGACCACTGGGTACCCAGGCTCCTCCACTCCCAATCCTCATCGCTTCCTAAGTTATGAGCTCCAAGCTCCTGAAATCTACCCTTTATCCCTGATTTTTTCATCCTGGATGTACTCCCCAATTCATTCGTTTGAGGTTAATGGAGGCTGCATTGGACTTGTCATTTCAACACCTGGATTCTAGCTCTAGCTCTGACTTAGTATCCGTGTGACCTTAGAAAAATTTATTAACCTCATCTGCAAATTGAGAATAATACTTGCTTTACCTACATTAGATGGTTGTCAGGAAGAAAGCGCTTTATAAGCATGGAAAGCACTATTTCTGTCTCTTCCCCCTTCAAAGGGTCATTAGGAGCACACATTCCCCGGCCTCCCTACCTGGGTCATTCCTCCCCTGCCTCTTTCCATCCCTTAGTGTCTCTCACTCTCAGTGTGGAGGTGTTCTGCCTTCCTTCATGTCCACTTATCCCCATCCTCTCTCCCATGATCCCTTCATATTTAGTCCAAAGTATACCAATATAACCTTAATTTCCTTTATCAATCTTCCCTCTCCTCCCCTTTTTGTCTATTCCTGCACCCCATCCCAATACTCGTGGGTCCTCAAGTTTTCTATTTCCCCTATCCCCCATTTGGTAAGAACCTGAATCCTAACAATTTAGGACTCTAGACTTCCCCCCACCCTCTGGTCTGTAATGGAGAACACTAATTTGAAGTCAAAGGGCCTGGGTTTAAATCTCTGCTACGTGACCTTGGACAAGCTGTATTCTCTTTCTGGGTCTCGGTTTGCCTCCTTAGAGAGCTAGACCATATGACCTCTAACATTCCTTCTGGCCCTAAATCTTTGATTCTCTGCTGTGCACCAACCCTTAATGTATAAATCCCCTACACCACCCCACTCCTACCTACATTGTTCATCCTTGCTATGAATTCCCTCTGCTGTTTCTAGCCTTGCCTCCAGCTTGTCTCTGCCCTCTCCACCACCCCCAGTAGCTACCACCCCCAGCATGATGTCTCACCCTCTGTGTGTGAGTCCCCCTCAGCTGTGACTCTCCACTGTACCAGGATGCCCATCAGGCTGAGCAGAGGCCAGATGGCCAGCAGGGCCCAGCTCCGCCAGCAGAGTGGAGGCACCGGGGCGGCCCGGAGCCTTTCTGCAGCATAGCGCCCCAACAGCAACAGTTCTGCAAAGTAGTCAGCAGCTGCAGCAATGAGGGCAGCCCCGGCCACAGCAGTGGCCAGAGTGGTGAATGGCCGAGGCCAGCGCAATGTGAGCAGGGCACACAGCAGGCCCCCTCCCAGCAACAGCCCCAGTGGCCCCCATACAGAGCCTGGCTGGTAGAAGGGTCCAGAGCCCATCAGGGCAGCTGCCCCCAGCAGCAGCCCAAGCAGCAGCCCAACCAGAAAGAGCCCCACACTGCGCACCAGCATGGCCACCAGCCCGCACAGCAGGCCGATGCCTAGGGCGATACCCGCACTTGCCCCAGCATTCAGCTGTGTCTCCAGCACCCGCTCTCGGTAGCAGAGCAGGAAGATGACCACTGAACCGAACAGGAGTCCCGTGAGAAAAAGCACAGCCTTGAAGCAGCGGTAACCTGTAGGGAACATGGGTAAGGGGCAGAGAAGGGGCTAAGACCAAGGTCATGGAGCAGATCTGAGAGGTGAGGGTCATGGGATGTCAGAAAGATGAGGGTCATAAGGGGTCAGAGAGGGGATATAGAGATAAAAACAGATCAGAGAATGAAGGTCAAAAGGGGTCAAAGAGATGACAGGTCAGAAGGATAGGTCAGTGGGACATCAGAGAAAAGGATTGTTTGGTCAGAAAAATAAGGGTAATGGGATCAGAGAGAAGGAGGTTATGGAGAACCAATAGATTAAGGTAACTGGAGGAGAAAGACAGTCAGAGAGTTGGGAAATCTGAGGGCTTGTGGAGATGGTCAGTGGGATGTGATATTCAGAAACACACTCCAGGAAGGAAGAACACTGTTTTTCTCAGTCATACCTGGGTCCCTTTCCAGTTCATATCTTGCCCTTGATTCCTGAGCCACTAATGTGAACAATCAGTCATCAGTCCTTATCTGGCTTTCAAAATACCTCAGTTGCTCCAAATTCTCCTGGCCTACATATGAACCTCTGCCTTCCTTCTCCTTTAGTGTTCCCAAGCCAGAGGATGGATTTTTTTTTCTTTAGTAAAGAACTTTACTAAACTTTAAGGAGAGAAGGGGAGAAATAAAATCTATGTACAGAGTAACTGTCAAGCTATAGATCACAGTAATTTTATCCTCAAGTTCCCCTAGTCTAGTCACAAAAGGCTAACACAGCCTCCTGGGCCAACTAGCCATATGTCCTGGCCTTCTCTCATTACAGGGTCATACATCCTTCTCCACACCTCCCTTCAACTCTTTTTCTGGGTTCCTTCACTCCCAAAGATAGCGAGTTCTCTGATCCTTCCCAACAACATTAATCTGTCTCATTATCAAGGTTGAATCCACTAACAGTAGGGACATTTCTTCACATGGAGAGGCTGTAGAGATGATGTTATGAAAAGCTTAGAAACCAAGATATTGTGGGGGCCCAGAGAAATGATGTAATGGGAATTAGAGCAATGAAGACCTCTGCCTGAGGGGTGGGTGGAAGGTCGGGAATATGGAGGGAGGAGGGTCTAAAAAATGGGGTAATGGTAAATCTGAGAGACAAGAGTTTATGAGGTCAGAGAGAGGTGAAGGCCTGGAGGGTGGGAAATATCATAAAGGGCCCAAGAGATGGGGTCATGGTTGTAGGACATCAGAGAGTCCAGGGAGTCAGAGACATGGGGTTCATGGGAAGCTAAAAGATATGAACATAAGTTGATCAGAGAGCAAAGTTATAGAGGGTTCAGATATGAGGGTTGGGGGGAATTAGAAATGTGAGTCATGGGGTCAGAGACTGGGACCCTGAGGGGGGGCCAGAAAATGGGGACCATGGGGGTGTCATAGAAATGGGGATCAGAGCAAGGGTTAACAAGGATACACAAAATGAAGGCCAGGTTGGGGAACTCTGAAGGCAAAGGTATGTGACAGACAACTTATCTTTGTGTATGTTTGGAGTGGTGGTATATTCTATTTTTGAGGCGATAGAAAAAAGTTTTGTTAGTTCTTTAGGGGCATCAAGGAGCTGTGGAAAGAGGATTGGAGAATCAGAGTTCAAATTTTACCCCTGCTATTTCCTACTATGCTACCTTGGGCTTAACCTCTCTGGCCTTCAGTTTCTATATTTTTTTAAATTGGGGTGGGGGTAGAGGGGAAGAGAGAATGAACTAAATGATCTCTAAGACTTCTTCCAGCTTTAACTCTATATTCCTATGACTCTGATCCAGTTTTATGTTTGGCAGAAGGAAGATAAATGCTAAGTCCACCCTGGTAGACAGTTCAGTGGAGGGCATTTTGTTGGTGCAAAATGTCATTCTTTTGGGCAGATGAGACCATAAAGGAGGCAGACACTCTTAGTCCCAGGAAACTAGCTAGGTAGAATAACTTACCATCCAGCACTACCCAGGTTAGAACTGAATCATTTTCTGTGTTTGGATTTTTTTTAATTTAAGTTCTAATTACCTTGCCCTAGTATATTCTTGGTAGCTAGGTGGTACAGAGTACTGGATAGAGCACTGAACCTGGAGTCAAGAAAGACTTGAGTTCAAATCTGGCCTCAGATCTTTACTTACTGTGTCACCTAGGGCAAGTCACTTAACCCCTGTTTGCCTTGGTTTCCTCATCTGTAAAATAAGCTGGAGAAAGAAATGGCAAACCACTTCAGTATCTTTGTCAAGAAAACCCCAAATGAGGTCATGTAGAGTTGGACACAAGTGAAACAACTGAACAACAACAAAACATATTTTTAATTTGCACATGCTTTCCCCCCTTGTAAATAAATCTAGAAATTGACTCTTTTTGTCTCTACTTTGTGCCATCAGGGGTTTAAAAGGAAAGAGAAAGTAGATACCAGCACTGGGCACCCAAGTTATGGTTGCAGCTGCAAAAGGAAGGAAAAATAGTCATTAAGAAATAGGTACAGGAACTCTCAAAGACTAAGGAACTAGGCAGGATTGGGAATCGGGAAGGCTAGAGAAGCATGGTGCCCGGAGTTGTGGTTCAGTAATCTGGTAAATTTAGAAAGTAATGAAAAACAAAAGCCCTGGGTCAAAGAGCAAAGGTGCCCCATACTGTTCCAATGAAGCAAGCTGATTGAATTGAGCAAAATCTAAGGGCTAGGTCTGGGTCCACTAATAAAAGTGGTCAGAGATCAAGAATCAAGAAAGAGATTGCAAACCAGAAAACACTGGGGTTTACGGACTTGGAGTAAGAAGACCTGAATGAAAGGTAAGAGTTTAAGGGACACAAGGAACCAAAGATGTGAAAATTGCATAAACATCAGACTTAGAGCTGGAAACTACCTTAGAAGTCATTTAATCCAACCTACTCATTTTACAGATGAGGAAACTAAGGTCCAGAGAGATTAAGTAGGTAGTGAAGGTATCACTCTAGTAAAATGTCTTATGTCAACTGGAAGCAAGTGATGTTGAGACACTTAGTACACAATTTAGGGTGCAAATATGCACCATTCAAGGTGAGGGGTAGAAATATCTGGATTGGGGTCAGGGAAAATGGAAGAAGGGAGGGGATAGACTGCATTCTCATCCAGGTGAACTCCTAGGTCATCTATAATTTGCCCAGCATCCTTAGAAGCAGCAACCTGGCCAAGCTCATAAATACACCCCCCTAGATTGGGCAACATCTTACAGAACCATTACAACTCCACCATAAGAGATTCAGTCACAGAGTCTATAAAAAGGGATAGATTCACAGAAGGGAAGGAGGAGGCGGCATACACAAGAAGCAGCCTTGGTCTTGGCTTCCTAGATTCAGCTACTATTAGGACTGGAAGATGCAGAAAGATTTCACCAACCCTGTCCCCTACCCTAGCTCTGAACTCAACCACCAAAGTCACCAAATTCCCTCTCTTTCCAGCACTATACAAAGACATCAGGAAATAACTGGGGTGGGGATAGAAGGGGAAGAAGTGTGAGGAAATGAATGAGATTAAGATGATGGTTTAGGGAAGGATCTTTGGAACCCTCAGAAAAGGGGTTTGGGTGGAGGGATTGTCCATATGAGCTGGGATTCCCCAGGGATCTGGGCCTCACCAAAGAAGCAGTAGACAACACCGAAGAGACAGCACATAGTGCAGACGAGGGAGGGCAGCGCCTGGTACCTCCGCTCCGGGGGCTGCTCACAGGGGATGCCCCAGAGAGGTTCATCTGGTTCAGGAGGCAGCAGCTGGAACCGCAGTGTCTCCACAGTGCCGGACATGGTGCCAAGGAGGGGAGAAGTGTGTGGTCACCCACCTGGGGCAGCCTGGCAGAGAGGGAACTGGGGTCACAAAAGTCCGTGTCACCAGGATGGGAGCCAGGGTTGAGAGCTGGAGGGTGGTTAATAGACTAGGAAGTCTTTCTAAAAGGACTCAGTGGGACATTCTCAATCACAGGGGAGGGCACTCAAGCCCACCACTTAGGATCCAGGGAGAGGCACACAAGTTCTCCAGCTCCAAGGCCATCATAACCCCAGGGTAGGGTAGAGGGGAGAGAACCCTAGTAGTTCTGAAGGAGCCAGAGAGACGAAGTGGAATGAAGTAAGCTCTGTGACTGGAAACAGAGGGACCAGGAGAGATGGGGTGAAGGGTGAGGGGGACAGAAAGTAAGGAGTGGTAGGAGATTTCAAAGGACTGAGGTTAGAGGGTCCGGGCTATAGATAAAGAGGACCAGGGTCTGAAATAATAGTGGGAGGTGGGAAGGTTGGGGAAGAAGGAACCTAGGGCAGAGGCGCCGAGGGCGGGGGGGCGGGGGGGGCCTAAGGCTGGGGAGGTGGTGGTGGAGGAGGAGGAGGGGAGTCGAGGCAAGGGCCGAGGAGTTCTGGAGCGGGGAGGGGGTCCTCGGAGAGCGGGTTGGTAGGGACGCCAGGTGAAGAAAACAGTGCATTGTGAAGGGGCTGGGGCAGAAGGGCTGGTACCTGCACGGCACTGCCGCTGCTCCGCCGGCTCCTTGCTTGGGTCCCGCTCAGGCCCCGTGGCTCCCGTGGCTCCCGTGGCTCCCGTGGGCTCGGGCTGCAGCTCCAGCTCCAGCTCCAGCTCGGGCTCAGGCAGGCCCGGCGCCACGGCCCCATGCCCAGCAGCCCGCCCGAGGCCTCTTGGTGCTGATGGACAGCTCCGGTCTCTGCTCCTGACGTCACTCCGGGCGCACCACCCAGGCGGAGGAGGGCTGCTCCTGACGTCACCACCCCGCACGCACCCGTCCGCGCCGGGAGAGGGGACGGACTTGGCAGGGGCCGGCCCCCGAGCACAGAAGAGGGGGCACTTCCGGGCGGAGGAGGGGGCGGGGGTCGGCGGTCTTCTGTCCCGCCCCGCTGCCCGCCCCCCGCTGGAGCGGGAGCGCTTGGCTCCACCCCCGAGGCGGGGCCGTTCCAGTGACACGTCGGACGGTGGCGGCGACTGCGGCCGGTCCGGGAGGCTCCGGACCTGCCAGCGACCCCTCGGTTCGGGTCCAGGCGAGTCGGAGTCGAGACGCATCGCGCCTACGGGCTCTGGCTCACGGAGGATCGCGCCGTCGCGGCGCTCCCGCCCCCCTGCTCCCGGGCCCCGAGCCCGCCCCCATCCCCTCACCCCTGCTCCTGCTCCCGCCCCCCGCCGAGAGCCCCCCGGCGAGACACCCCCAGCCGAGCGCGCCCCCTCCCCAGCGGGGCACACACCTCCCCCTCCCTGGGTTGGGGGCCGGGCCGGGCTGGGGCTGAGCCGGAGCTGATTCCGTCTCCGGGGCCGGGGCCATGCGGGCTTCTCTGTTGCTGTCGGTGCTGCGGCCCGCGGGGCCCGTGGCCGTTGGCATTTCTCTGGGCTTCACCCTGAGTCTGCTCAGCGTCACCTGGGTGGAGGAGCCCTGCGGCCCCGGCCCGCCCCGCCCCGGGGACCCCGACCTGCCCCTCCGCGGTTATACCAACGCAGCCCGCCGGCCCAACTCGGTGCAGACCAGCCCGGATCGCGAGCGGCCCGAGGACACGGAGAGCTGGGAACCCCGCGTGGTGCCCTACCGCCCCACGCACTCTAGCCAGATCCCCAAGAAAGCAGTCAGGTAGGAGACACCTCTCCCTCCGTCCCGCCTCTCCCCCACCCCCACCCCCCCAGCCCTAAAACAAGTCAGCAGCCCGGTCACCCCTCCACTTCTCCACTTCTCAACAAAAACAGCCGGCCCCGGAGACCAGCCCAACGTAGACTGGAGAGGGAGCCGCGGAGGGGACTGCGGGAGTTGGATCCAGCCTGGGCAGGAAGGGGCCGGCCTGGGCCAGGAAGTCTTTAGTCCCCAATGACTTCCTATGGCCCTGCATCCCTAAGGAATGGTGGGGCCCTGCGGGGAGGTGAGGGCCAGCCTGTCCTGCTGCCAAAAGTCACCTTCCTTCCTTTCCTAGGGCTCCGGAGGGACTCCTCCCTGTCCTGGAGTTTTCTTATTCCCTTGGTTAGTCTGGTTAGAGGTACAGTTCAAACACTTGGGAGCTTGATCCCAAGGCAAGTCAGGATCTCTCTGGACCTTTATAAAAACAGAGATAGCCCTACTGGCATAGTGGATGGAGGGCCAGCCTTGGAGTCAGGAAAACATGTTCAGATCCTCCTTCTGGCTCATGCTTCACCTCCCAATGCCATAGTCACTTCCCTACAGCACATTAACTACAGTGTCTACGACTACAAGCTACAGAGTAGTTGCATTGGTGGAGGGAGTTCCCACATGGGGAGTTCCATCCACCAAAGAATTCACTGGTCAGGACTGGGAGTTGTCACTATGAACTCAACTCCCTCTTCTCTAGGACCCGATACATCAGCACAGAACTGGGCATCCGGCAGAGGCTGCTGGTGGCTGTGCTCACCACCCAGGATACCCTGCCCTCCCTCGGTGTGGCAGTGAACCGGACACTTGGACATTGGCTGGAGCAGGTGGTGTTCCTGACCGGCAGAAAGAGTCGCAGGGAGCCCCCTGGCATGTCAGTGGTGGTGCTGGGAGAGGAGCGGCCTATTGGGCAGCTGCACCTGGCCCTTCAACACCTCTTGGAGAAGTATGGGGAAGATTTTGACTGGTTCTTCCTGGTACCAGATACCACCTATACAGAAGCCCACAGGCTAGCCCAGCTGGCTGGCCACCTCAGCCTAGCCACAGCCTCTCACCTTTACCTGGGCCGGCCCCAAGAATTCATCGGAGACCCTACACCAAGTCGATACTGCCACAGTGGCTTCGGGGTATTGTTATCCCGAATGCTCCTGCAGCAACTACAGCCACACTTGGAGAGTTGCCGAAATGATCTTGTCAGCTCTCGGCCTGATGAATGGCTGGGCCGCTGTATCCTTGATGCCACCGGGGTCAGCTGTACAGGCGAGCACCAGGTGGGGAGTTGGGCAAGAGGGCCTTCAGGAAAGGGAGCGGGGTGGAGCATGGAGAGCCAGGGCTGGGGATAGAGAGAAATGGTCCCCCTTACTCCTTCCCCTGTCCCCGGCCCCAGGGCGTGCACTATAACTACCTGGAACTGGGCGGTGCAGGGGAGGCGGTGCAGGAGGGGGATCCCCACTTCCAGAGTGCCCTGACTGCTCACCCCGTAAGGGACGCCGTGCAAATGTACAAGCTGCACAAGGCTTTCACACGAGCTGAGCTGGAGCGCACCTACCAGGAGATTCAGGAGCTGCAGGTGAGGGCCCAGATGCCGTGGGTTGAGAGTCGGTGGGAGGCAGAAGGGATTGTGGTAACCTGTCTGACGCCCTAATCTTTCCCCACCCAGTTGGAGATCCAGAACACAAGCCTGCTGTCTGTGGATGGGGAACAGGAGGCATCCTGGCCATTAGGCATCCCAGCCCCATTCCGTCCATCCTCTCGATTCGAGGTGCTGAGCTGGGACTACTTTACGGAGAAGCATGTTTTCTCCTGCGCAGACGGGTCTCCTAGTTGCCCTCTTCGAGGAGCTGACCAAGATGACGTGGCCGACGTGCTGGGGGCTGCGCTGGAAGAGCTAAACCGCCGCTACCACCCTGCTCTTCAGCTTCGTAAGCAACAGCTGCTCAACGGTTACCGCCGCTTTGACCCCACCCGTGGCATGGAGTACACGCTGGACTTGGAGTTGGAGGCGCTCACCCCGGAGGGGGCCCGCCGGCACCTCACCCGCAGAGTCCAGCTCCTGAGGCCGCTGAGCCGGGTGGAAATCCTGCCGGTGCCCTATGTTACCGAGGCGTCCCGCCTCACCGTGCTGCTGCCCCTGGCGGCAGCTGACATCGACCTGGCACCCCACTTCCTGGAGGCCTTCGCTGCTGCCGCTCTGGAGCCAGGGGACACTGCGGTGGCACTGACTCTGCTTCTACTCTACGAGCCACAGCAAGCCCAGCACGTGACCCACGCCGACGTCTTCGCATCGGTCAAGAGCCGCGTGGCGGAGCTAGAACGTCGCTACCCTGGCTCCCAAGTACCCTGGCTCAGCGTGCAGACGGCGGCCCCATCACCCCTTCGCCTGCTGGACCTGCTCTCCAAGAAGCACTCGCTGGACACGCTCTTCCTGCTGGCTGGGCCGGCCACAGTCCTCACTTCTGATTTCCTGAACCGATGCCGGATGCACGCAATTGCCGGCTGGCAGGCCTTCTTCCCCATGCACTTCCAAGCCTTCCATCCTGCCGTGGCCCCCCCCACAGGGCCCGGGGTCCCCTGAGCTGGGTAGGGACACGGGTCATTTTGACCGCCACGTGGCCAGCGAAGCCTGCTTCTACAACTCTGACTATGTGGCCGCCCGAGGGCAGCTGGCAAAGGCTTGGGAGCAGGAAGAGGAGCTTCTGGAGGGTGTGGATCTGTATGAATTGTTCCTGAAGTTTTCCAGCCTGCACGTGCTGCGGGCTGTAGAGCCTGCCCTGCTGCAGCCTTACCGACACCAGCCCTGCGGGGCTCAACTCAGTGAGAGCCTCTATCACCACTGCCGCCAGAGCGTCCTGGAGGGCCTGGGCTCCCGGGCTCAGCTAGCCATGCTGCTCTTTGAGCAAGAGCAAGGAAACAGCACCTGACTTTTCTGGAGCCTCTGTTTCCCCGGTCCACCAGAAGCACAGAAGACCCTCCCTCCCCTTCCTAAATTCAGAGCTGCTCTGCCTCCAGCCCTGAAAGCCTAGCTCTGGATGGGGACCTCTAGCCTCAGGGTTCGGAAAGAGCCAGCAGCAAGCAGCAGCGATCTGAGGACAGGACGGTGTTCTCTGATCTGGGTACTTGAGGGAGAGGCTGGAACCCTTCCGACTCACCTTGCCCTGCGGACTCCCAATATTTGGGCCATGGCCTTTTAAGTATTTATGCAGAAAAGTCTGCTTGACGCCAGCACCCCTCCTACCATGGGGAACCCAGCACAGGGGGAGTGGGGAGCTGTAGATGAAAGTCTGGATAGAATCACTCTTGGCTTTGAGGGCCAGGATTACAAATAGAGTTTGATGGGTGGTTGAGGAGTACCTAGAACCTAAAATCCCACCTGTCCCCTGATGAAGCTGATTGCCTTTAATAAACCAGCTGAACTTGTAGATGTGAGCTCAATTATTCCTCCTTTCCGGGGGGGGGGGGTCTCACTTTCCTCCAGCCAGGGTCTGTATTCCACTTTCATCTCGAGAGTCCCCACAGCCCATAACCATTCATGTCTACACATGTACATTGACTGCTGTGCTGAACACACACACACACATACAATACTTGGTGACTTTTTATTTCCATTTGTTTCACAGATTTAGGAAATCAAACTCAAGGTTGGGAACAGTGGGGAGTGATAGAAGGGTCCTGGGGAAGACCCTTCTATCCTACCCCCCTCCACCAACCAAGATTAGCCAAGGGTCTGACAGGCCTTCTGCCACTGAGATTCATTAGGGTCCTTTGAAAGGAAGCAAGAATGGAAGTTGAGGGAGCATGAGAAGGTGGCCTTAGGAAGGGAGGACCAGGAGCTAGGTAGAGGGGTGCACTTGGGGGGCAGACCAGGCCAGCTGGGGCCATTCCCATTTACCCTAACAGAGGATGGGGCTGTGCCAAGAAGCCTGAACTAGGGCCAGCCCAGAAGCCCCTCATCCCCGGGACACAGGCCCCTCCCACTCCCACATACATACTTAATCCCAAGGTCCCCATCCATGGTTCCTGCTCTCTAAGTCCAACCACCTTTCTCTAATTACTATTGACCCTTTCCCACCCCTATTTCACCCTCACCCCACCCTCCCAAGCTATTTACAAATATACAGAGGGTTTTGGTTTTTTTTTTTGTGGGTTTTTTTGTTTGTTTGTTTTTTTTATTGAGCAAGGATCTGCACCACTCCCCAGGTATGTGATCTACTCACATACCACCTGCCCTCTCCATGGGACTCCCTACCCTGATCCTGAACCAGTCCAAGGCCTGGTTCTCCAGCCCTCAGCTGGGTCCTGGACTATGGTGGGATAGTCTGGGCTCCTGGGAGTAAGGATTTGAGGAGAAGTGGGGAGAGAGGAGAAAAAAGGAGTTTATGGCCAGACCCTGGGCTACTAGATAAGTGAGGAGGAGTAGCTGATTTCCCTGCCACTCCCTGGGAGCTCCCACTGGCCCTCCCAGCCCTGGGAAGTCACTGTATTCTGCCCCAGGGAGGAAGGGGCAGAGGTCCTTGGCTCCTCCAAGTGCAACCGTGGAGGGGCCCAGATGCTTATCTCCCTCCTCTGAGAACACCATCCTAGCAGGCAAAGTCTTCAAAGAGACCTCCAGGAGGGCCATGAGGGTGGTGGTGGTTGGGGAGTAGACTGCTGGCCCCCCCAGCCTCAGCACAGCCTCTTCCTGGGCATGAGCTCTGCAGGGCAACAGGTGGGAGGGCAAGTAGTCAGAATAAGAGCAGCCCAGACTTCATAGTGTCTAGTGGATGGGAGTTCAACACTAAGACATTCCCCAGAGAGGGTGAGGAGGGGCCAAGCCACAGGTTCTCAGAAATTTCCCTTTACCTGTTCCTTCAGCTCCTGCAGCCCTAAGGTAGAAATGCCTCCTGTTGAGGTCCTAAGGGGTGGCTTGGGGCGGCGCCATGTCCTCTTCAGCCGGTCCCAGGACACCTTTTGTTAGGGTTCAGGAGAAAGGGGAGTGGATTCAGTGGACTGGGGAAATCATAGGATCATAGATTGAGAGCTAAGAGGGGCTTTCATTTTACAGGTGAGGAAACTAAGACCCAGGGAAATAGAGACATTCAGGAGAGCCTGTTTTCCCCATGATAAAAAGCTGACTTGCTCAGGTTTTCCCAGTGACTGACTCCCCCTCAAGGCATTCACCCTCCTAGCCCACCAGGATCCCCATCCTTGCCTCATAGATGTAGTCAAGGATCTCTAGAAAGGTGAGGACACTGGCCCCAATGAAAAGCCCCATCTGACCTCCGATGTCACCTGGGGGCAGAAATAGCACTGTATCAGGGGAAGAGCAGGGGGTTAGGAGGCCAGGCCCAGGGCAGAGCCTACAAGACCATCCAAGGCACTGTTGGGGGAACAGGTCTCACCCAGGAGGGCAGACAGGCCATAAGCTGCTCTCTGCTTCACAGACTCAGAGGTTAGGGCTTCAAAGAAAACATCCAAGACCAAGAAGTTCTCTCTGTGGAAACATTCCATGAGTTCAGTATGGCAAGCCATCTGGGACCAGAGTGGGACAGAGAACAGAGGCAGGGGGGTCTGGTAGATTGACAAGGGACACAGAGTGGATACAGGGAAAACCGACCCCAGCACACCCCTTATCTAGGACACCCCTGGAAGCTGTGATAGCTCAGCTACTGCAGTGTGGCCAAGCAAATAACTGGTGGCCTCCACCTTCCCCTCAGAGATCACCCATATGGGGCTTGTGTCTTCAGAATGTAGGAAAAAAGAGATATGGAACTTCCTCCGTGATCTCCCAGAGAACAGACTCACACATCTCAGAAGATCTCCATTCCCTATTCTATCCCTTGGAAAGTATTGGATTAAATGATCTCTAAGGGCCCTTCAAATTCTGAAAACTGTATGATCCTTATTCCTCCTCATTCCTACTGTCATTGACACCACCTCATCCATTCCAGAATTTACACTGGTCCCCTTCTACCCAACACATGAAGTACAAACTCTTCAGCCTCATTCAAGGCCTCCTCTAACTTGGCCCATGCCAAGGTCTCAATGCCGCCATACTTCCCACTGTAGCCCAATATACACCCTCAGTTCCATTCTTGACTATCCCACGAACAGCATGATCACAAGCCTCCCTGTCATTGTGTATGCTGTTCCCCTCCCTGCAATGCCCTCCCCCGTTGCCTACCTAAATCCATCAAAGTGTGCCCCAAGTCTCACCTTCTCCATGAAACCTTCCTTGACTATCACGGCGATCTCTTTTCTCTTGATTTCTATAGTGTTTAGTCAGTTCTGTGAAGTTAGCATTTAATTTTGGTTTTGCCCACCCAATAAGACAGTAAACTTTATGAGGTCAGGGGCTGTGTCTTATCCA
>NW_027186457.1:691666-716639 GCF_028583685.1 Petaurus breviceps papuanus | reverse complement strand
CTACCCCTCTGAACTCATGCAAGTCTCAAAGGCCACACGCATGTACTTCCGTGCCCCCAGCACCCACACAATTTTCTACACAACTACACTTATACAACATCACACCCCTACATTCATTCAACCTTACACAACACCCACATTCATATAATCCCACACAACAGCCCAGTAAGACTTCAGTCCTAAAAAATGACACCCATACCTAAGAACACCCCTACCCCCACAAGCCCACACCCCCCTGGATCCATCCACTCAGCCCCAAACCCATACAAGCCCACACCCCTACCCCCACTCAGCCCTATATACATACTCACTGTGCCCCTCTCTGCTGAACACTTACATGGTCTGGCATACATCCATCACACATGCATCGCCCTCCCTCCTGTCTCCTCTCCTTCTCTTCTCTCTGGGTTTGCCTCATTTGCATTCCCCAGGCTCCCAGCTCCTCAGCAAAGTGACCTCCGCTCAAGAAGCGCCAGAGGCTTCCACAGCGGCCAGTGAAGGGGGAGTGTGGAGGGAGCTCTATAAGGAGGTGGCCAGTGGGGGGGGGGGGGTGTGTGTGTTGAGTTTAGGGGGGCACAGTGAGTATGTATATAGGGCTGAGTGGGGGGAGGGGGTAGGGCGGGTAGGGGGGGGGGAGGGGGGGGGGGGGGGGGGGGGGAGGGATGGAGGTAAAGAGAGTTAAGAGGCCTGGGAGGGAAAAGATGATGGCCAGGATGTATGTGCTGGGGGAGGGGGCTTGCATAAGGGGGAGAAGAGGTAGGCCAGGACTAGAGGAAAGGACAGAGAAGTCTTGGGGTTCAGAAGGGAGCTTAGGGGACAAGGAGGGCATGGGAAGAGGGAAGATAAGAATTTTCACCCAGTTTCTCAAACCAGGGCTCTCTTCATTTGCTCATGAGGTCAAGAGGCTAAGGTGGTGGGCAGCTGGAATCACTTGGCAGCCCCCCTAGTGGGAGGCAGCCCTGTCCAGGGCTCCCACGACCTCCCCAGCCAGGAGAACAGTCTCTCCCTCTGTCAGACAGGCTGACTAGCTAGTCTTACCCCCTTTGCCCCATCTCAGGGCCACAGGGCCAGAAGCTTCAGGGTCTCCTGCCCCTAGAAGATGGCTCCCAGCCCCTTCTGTTCCCCCACCCAGCCAAGCCGCCTTCCCTCCCCTCCCCCTGCCTGGTATTTACACCTTTCACACATTTGTAAGCTATTATCCTGTCCACGCTTAGTCACCGCTGAGCCTAGCGCCACGGATTTAGCTGCTTTAATCTTTCCTCCTAAATCAATCCTCCATTTCCCCTTAATCATCCCGTGGCTCTTCCCTGAACTCACTCACTGCAGCCTGTCTCTCTCACTGGGGCTGGGGCTGCTCCCCCCACAACCTGGATAGCCAAGATGGGGCATCTTCAGGCCACAGTGTGGCATGAAAAGGCCGGGGCAGGTGGGGAGGGATTTCCACACTCATCTGGGAGACCCAGTTTCCCAATCCTTAACCCCGGGGAAGAAAAAAACAGGCCCCAGCCCCCATTCACCCCTAAAACCCTCACACATGCCCTTCCTTCGAGAAGTATCTACTTCTTTCCAACCCTATAGGGTCCCTTACGTCCCATTCCCCCCACACACACCCCCACAATCCCCACCCCTCTCATTTCCAGACCCATCATACATTCTCTCAGATTCATCCTCCCTCCCTCAGGATGGTGGGTCCAAGAAAGAGCCCAGAATGACTGTACCTGCTAGGTGTAAGCACCCCAAAGTGACCCTGCCTTGATCATGGGAGATGCCAGGTAGGTCTTTTCCCCTACTCAATCCCCACCCCCCCCCTTGTTGGGCCAGCCTCTAGGGCTCAAGCCACCACCCTCCCTTCCTCCCTCCCTCATGGTTGTTGCCGGGCAGGAGGCTGGACAGATCAGAGGGACTCAGAGATGGACTGAGGAATACTTGGCTGACGGAAGCCCCAGCATCCTCGTCATTCGGAAGGCAGAAGGAACCACGGGTATTCTCCCAGGCCCTCGGGCTCCCCCTCATTCCCTCATTCCTGGAAGCCACTGGCCACCCCACCCCCTCAGCCCCCAGTAGACATGATTCGGAGCGGCTGCAGCCTAGCTGCCCTGCGTCACCGGATACCAAATCGCAGACGGGACCTGGGTATTCCCTGCCAAAACCTTGTTCCTTCCTGCAAGCTAAATCTTCTCCCCAGCCCTCCACCTCCACCCCAACCCATCCTCCTTGCCCCCCAGCCCAGATCTTGTAATGTTACTAAAACATCAGGCCTGGGACTGCAGTGGGAGGAGGTGGGGTGAGGGAGACTATTTGGGGAGTAAATTCTGCACAGGAAAGAAAGTAGCAGAGGGAGAGGGAGAGGGAGGGGGGGGGGGGCAGTGCAAGGAGTGACAGGGAGTAGAGGCGGGGGTCCAGGAGTGGAGAAGTAGGGAGCATTGCTACAAACACTAATCAGCGTCTTCCGGCTGCTCCACAGAGGAGCTGAGCTGATAATGAGCTGGGCTCCCGGTTGATTCCTGATTAATGAAGAGGCCGGCGGGGGCCTCTGCAGAGTGGGACCAGGTCAGGGCTGGCTCTGCAGGGCCCCCTCCCACCCTCTGAGGCAGGTCTTCCTCCAGTCCCTGATCCCCTCCCACCATAAGGAGCCCGGATCTCATAGGGTCACCCTCGGTGTTTGACTCCCTTTGAAAGATGCCACTCCCATCTCACTCCTGGCACAGAGCCCCCTAAAAGAGGGGTAAGTACAGCTGAGGTTATATGGAAGAGAAGGATCCAAGAAAATGAAGGCAGCATCCCTGGAGGGAAAGGGGGAGGGACTGGCTGGGGAGGAAGGGGACAGCATCCAGCAGAAAACAGGGACCTGGAAAAGAGCTTCAGCTGGACAGGCTGTGTCAGACCAGGCAGGGCCCATCAGCCTTCCGCATCTCTGTCTGGCATCCAACAGGCCCCAGTGGGGAAAGCAAAGGGCTATCGGGGAACCAGGAGAAGGCGGGAAGGCCTGGGGTAGTAAAAAGGGAACACAGGGCAGAGGGTCAGACATCCTGTCTCAATGCTGACCTGAGGCTGAGGGGGCTGATGGAATGATATACAGAGAAAAGAAAGGGAACTGAGATCTTAGGGAGTCTAAAAGTCGGGGAAGAAGGGCCCTAAACCAGGCCTCAGTCTCCTCTGTCCTGATGCTGACCTGAATGATGGGGGAAGGAGCCTGCAGTAAGAGGGGGGGTCACGGGGCACTGCCCAGCTGGAAGTGGCCTTGTCTAATTGTGCTTGATTAGCAGAGAGGAAGGAGAACCAGGTGAGTGATTAACAGTCATGCCAGTCAAAGGAGGAAAGTAAAAGAATGTAGGTCGGAATGGGGCCTAGTCAGGGAAGGAGGAGAAAAGGGGAGGCAACTTTCTCTCTTGCCCTAGCTGGTGTCTGCTTAGCCTCTGACAACATACTAAGGGGCAGTTCTGGGACTCCTAAAACCTGGATTCTAATCCTGGCTGGAATACTTGCCAGTTGAGCTTGGGCAAAAGACCTGTTCCTGGGCCTTGATTTTCTCATCTGTAAAATGGGTTGGATCTGTTGCCTTCCAGAGTTCATTTGGTTCTAACACTGATTGTGAACTGGGAAACTCACTCTGCTCCCTGCCTCAGTTTCCACACCTAAGGAAAACGATCATTCAGAAATTAATAGGATCTTAAAGCTATCTAATCTAACCCTCTCATTTTATGGTTATAGAAACTAAGACCTAGAGAGGTCCACCCCACCCCACTCCCCAAGTCCCCCAGAATCTTGTTTAGGAGATTTCCTCATGTTAAGAGTCCATCACCACATTGATGAAACTTTTACCCTCCTAGAATGCCCGGCACAGAGGAGGCCTAAAGCTCTGTCCACCACTGCTGTTCTGTTAAGTGTGGACCCTTCAGAGCACCTAACCTTCAGCTTGGGTTTCCTCATCTACAAAATGAACATTATATTTGTGCCGTGTACTTACAATGAGAATTATGTAATATAACTTAGGTAAGGCATTTGTCAATAGAAAATGTGATGTAGACGGGTGTCATTGCTGTGACTTGGTCCTCTTAGTCCTGCTCTAAGAGGTAGAAGTGACCCTACATCCTTGAAGACGATGTCAGTGGATCTCAATGGAATGCTGGTCCAGCCATGGAGCAGACTCCTTCAAAGTGTTGAAGTCCTATATCTTGTAAAGACTTGTTCAGTTGTATTCAACTCTTCGTGACCCCATTTGGGGTTTTCTTGACAGAGATACTGCTAATTTTATAGGTGACTAAACTGAGGCTAACAGGGTTAAGTGACTTGGCCAGGGTCATAGTTAGTAAGTGTCTGAGACTAAATTTGAACTCAGGTCCTCCTGACTCCAGGCCAGGCACTCTATCCACTACACCACCTAGTTGCCCTTAAAAAGATAGTGTAGGAGTGGCTAGGTGGCACAGTGAATAGAGTGCCAGCCCTGGAGTCAGGAGGATCTGAGTTCAAATACGGCTTCAAACACTTAACACTTACTAGCAACTGATAGACCTGAGTTCAAATCCGGCCTTAGACACTTAACAATTACTAGCCGTGTGACCTTGGGCAAGTCACTTAACCCCAGTTGCCCTACCATCCCCCTTTCAAAAAGCAAAAAAAAAAAAGAAGAAGAAAGAAAAGAAAAGATAGTGTGGTGCAACAGAAAGAAAATAGTACTCAGAGTCAGCAGACGTGGGTGTCAATCTCTCCTCCACATCTTCTTAATTGTGGGACCTTTGGCTAGTCACTGGGCCTCTCTAGCCTCAGTTTCCTCATCTGTGAAATGGGTGTAATGATATGTGCCCTGCCCACCTTACCGGGCTTTGATGAGAAAAATGTTCTGCAAACCTTGAAGTATGATAGAAGGAAAAGGTGGTATTTTTATTATTGTTATTATTTGATTTATTTATTCAAAAAATATCTATTTATTCTAAAAAAAAATCCTGACTGGGTCCCACTTCATACAAGGAATGTGCTTTCAGGGGCTGGCTTGCACAAATTCAACCATCTTCCCAGGCATAGATTGCAGGGGCAGGTAAGTGGCACCACAGTACACAGAATCCTGGGCCTGGGGTCAGGAAAACCTGAGTTCAAATCCAACCTCAGACACTTATTAGCTGTGTGACCCTGGGCAAGTCACTTAACCCTGTTTGCCTCAGTTTTCTCATTTGTAAAATGGAGACAATAACAATAATAGCACCTATCTCCCAGAGTTATTGTAACATAATAGTTGCAAAGTACTTATGGGTCTGGGCACATAGAAAGTGTTATATCAATATTTATTATTATTATACCTTAAATTCCAGTCTCACCCAGAAACAAACAACAGTCCCACATCAAACCCATCCTGATATTTGACAAGCAATGAGACAGTAACTGAAGGATTGATGGACAGAGGGTAGATTCGATTGGAATTGTGCCTTGTTAGTAGAAGGGAAGAGTAGAAACAGTGTCAGGGTGGGAGAAAGTATTTTCTCAAGTCTCCCCCCTACCCGGAAAGATATCTCCTTTCTACCTATCTGAATCCTTCCTGCCCTCCAAGGCCGAGCTGGTGCTTCTGCCTCCTCAATGAACTTTTCCCAGGCCTTCCCAGCCTGTACAGGAGTTCTCCCTTCTCTGAACTCACTGAGCTTACTGACTGTTGACATCATTTGGTGATTAATCATAAACTGCCTTGTGACATTGCTTATACTATACCATCTGTCGTCTCTCATTGTTATTTCACTTAGGATGTGTTTAGGCTGTAAGCTCCCTGAGGGCAGGGACCATGTCTTCTTTTTTAATCCCTCAGAGTGTCTGGCATGGGGCCCCTGTATATAGGGGATGCTCAATAAATATTTGGTGCTTCCTTCACTGCTTGGGAGTAGTGGATGGAGAAGACTAGATAAGGGAGAGTAAATAGCAGTGATGATAGGTAAGAGTGAGAAGAGGTAGAAGTGTGTGAGGGGAAATGTAAGGAGGGGTAAAGTAAATGGGGAGATGGGAAATGAATTGGGGGAGTGGGGGAGGTAAAGTGTGGGGGTGAGAGATTGAAGTGGTAGCAGCAGCTAGATGGAGCACAGCTGAGGAGGACTGGGGGAGGGAGCATTACCCAAAGTAAAAATAGGCTGGAAAATGTGACATTTATTAGCTTGGATTCCAGAGGAAAGGTCACAGCATAGTGGGGAGTGGGGAAGGAGGGATCAAGGAAGGCAAGAGAAAAAATCGGGACAATAACCCCTCCTCGGATCCACTTCTCCAATGGGCTGACCCATCTCATTGTTCAATGTCCAAATCAATATCAGAACTCCCTCCATCATGCACAGATCCATCCCTATCATATACCCCATTCCCATCATGGACCCATCCCCGATGTAGATGCCATGTTTATTACTGATCAGTCCCCATCACGGATGCCATAATTTTCCTACCAGGATTAAAATCAGAATCAGATTCAGGATTTCCAGTTCTAAGAGAGGAGGGTGGGGGTGGGGGAGGGGTGGGAGGGAAACAGTGCTGAGGGACAATGGTCCCTTAGTGCTAAGAGACAATGGGGTCTCCAAAAGTGAATGAGTTTTTCCCTAAATTTCTGCTGCTTCTCATCCAGGCCTTACTGTCTTGTAGCCACTCCTGCAACAGACCCCTAAAAACTCCCATCATCCTCATGTCACCAGATTATCCAATATAAAAAGGACTCAAAAGAAATGCATCCTCCACACAGCCCTCCCCGATCACTCTCACCCTGCCCAGACCTATGAGTCCAAGGAATTACTCACATGGGCTTCCTTGACCCTAAATAGGGGGTGCCCCTGCTTCCACATGCTCTAGCCAGCTCTCCTTTCCCAGAGAACAGCAAGAAATCTCTCCTTGTTCTCTCTCATTGCTTCAGTTTTCTCCTTCTCTTCTGTCTTTGCCTTTCCCTTCCCTCCCACTCTACTCCTTTCCTCTCTCTCCTCCCCTCTTTCTTCCCCTCTTCCTCTACTCCAGTTGCCTCCCTCCCCCTTGACTTCTTCATCTCCCCTCCTGTCTTCCCCCTTTGGTTCCCCCTCCCTTTCCTTTTCCTCCCTTTCCCCCTTCCCATCCCCCTCAGGCCTTGAGATACAAACTCCCGCTCAGTAGGCACAAAGATTCCATTGATTTCTGGCCCCCATCAGCACCTGCTGGGACCAGTCTCTTCTCCTTCCCGATTTGGGGTGGGGGGCGGGGAGAGAGCAAAGGAATCTTACCCCAAGGGATGACAAACATGAGTAGGAACCTCACAGAGAACTGTGACCCCCTTCTTCCTCCCCCCCCCCAACTCTATATCCCACCTCCTAATCCTTCCTGATCTCTGCAGAGAGATAAGGCTCAGGGATCTATCACATAAGAAAAGGGGAATGAGACAGGACTAGCATGTTGCCTCAGTTTCCCTGAACAGCCCCTTTCCAGCTCACTCTTCATAGCCCCCACCCCAAAGCAGGTATGTCCCCTTTGTCCACTTTCTGCCTAACAAACCTTTCCTCCTCCCCCACCCCATGCTCCTTTCTTCTCTATGGCTGCCTCTGCTTATGCCCATGGTCAAGGAGGTTGACATCCCTCATCTGTGTCTTTCTTCAGAACTGTCCCATGGCACATGGTCCCCTATAGCAATGGAGGAGTCCAAATTTGACTGCAACCGTGATGGGATATATTACTCTATTTGGGGCATGTGTCCCATTGATGCTGAAGCTGGGTCTGTGTTGAGAACCTCATACAGAACCCTAGTTCTACTATCGTCTGCATTTCCATCTTGTGACTGATTCAGTGGCAGTAGAGTGATTGTGTGTATGTATATGTGTGTGTGTGTGTGTGTGTGTGTGTGTGTGTGGACACTGGGTAATTAAAAGGGGGTGGAATATAGAGAGTATGGTGTGAGTTGAACATGGACTGTTTGCTTTAGATACTGGCACCCAAAATATCAGATACCACATGAATGTTTGTGAAAGCATCACCGACACTATGTGTGAGAGACATACATGAACAAATGGGCAAAGGGCTTTCATGCATCATGAGTGGGACACTACTGGGTGTAGTATATACTGGGTATATACTACTGGGTGTATATATACGTAAGAAACACAGATCAAAACTCCCAGTGTGGGGTGTCTGAGTCTGTGTATGTGCACATACAGAGATATCTCCACCAGCCTGCTGTGTGTGTATATAAGATCCTGACATGTAGAGTGTGAGTTGAGAGAGATCATGGTTTTCATGTGAGGGAATGACAGGGAATGACCCTCCCTATTCCTGTGTTCAAGATCCTGACAGTAAGAGTATGGAGATGAGTAGTAATCCATGTGGGGTACACATCAAACCCAGCACACAGGAATATAGTAGTGTGTGTAAGAACCAGTCTGTTTAAGAAACTGTGGCCAGAATAAGGGATTTTCTGGAGGGGTAGAGGTGGGGGGATGGGGAGTTGTGTACCTAAGAATGAATGAGTGAGCCTGAGTGTGAGAGCCATAGAGAGACTATAAGAGGGAAAGAACTGTCAGTGGTAGTGAGTGAAAAAGCCAGAACTGAGCATGGAAGACAACATGAAAGGGGGAGTGTGTGAGAGAGAAAGAGAGAAAACACTGGCACTGTGTAAATGTCCACGAGGTTCTCCTAGGTGCTGCCCATGCCAGCTCTACAAGATGCCACCCTAAGCCCTTCCAGCTGCTCCCCCTCAATCCCCTGAGCCCATAAGCTTTGACTATGGTATTTGCCTGAGGAGGGTGCAGCAGGAGTCGGAGAAGGGTAAAAATTAATGGGGGACACGGGCACTGAAGAAGACACAGACCCTGACTTTTTGGAAAGAGGATGTTCTCTTGAGTGGCAGGATCTAGAAGTCTCCCACAGTGCTCCAGTCAGTAGTTACCCCAACCTTTCAGTGCAAGCCTGCCCCAATAAAGCCCCCTGGCACCAGGATGCCCCTCCAAACCATGTCAGTGCTGCAGTGGCAACAGCAAGAACAGGGTAAGCCCCTCAATGCTCCCACAGCTCTGGCTCTGTGCCTACTGAGTGGAGAGAGGGACCTCTAAGCCCAGGGGAGACACCAAGCAAGGACTCTGGTGGCAAAGGAAATGGGGAATCCTGATCTAGGATACCCACCCCCATTCTACCACCCCAACCCAGATGGCCCCTTCTAGTGCCAGGGGCACACCAGCTGGTGGGACTCACCACAGAGAAGTTACTGGCGGAACAGTGGTGGCCACTGAAGTTGCAGCTCTTGAGCATGTCAGCCAGCTGGTGGCCAGTGCGGTTCAGGATGTCCACCATGTCCGGCTCGGGGTAGCGAAGGCCTGCTGCCCGATGTCCATCTCTGTCCTTAGGGGGCAGCCCTGTCAGGTTGGCCAGGTGGAAGATGTCAGCATCACTGAGAGCAGAGTGTCGGAAGCGGTTGATGTTACAAAGGGTGACGGCAGGAAAGCCCAGGGCAGGGGCTACCCCGGCTGGGTCCAGGGAGACCAGGTGAGGCCGAGCCAGGTAGCTACGGGCCAGGCCCACAGCCTGGTAAAGGAAAGCAGCCAGCGAGGCCAAAAGGGCCAGTGCCCACAGGCTCCTGCGCAGCCCTCGAGGCCCCCGGCCACAGGCATGCCCCAGGCCGTGCAGGGTGCTGGAGCTGGCAAAGGTGGCCAGGTCCCTCGGGGGCGCCCCCTGGCACGCTGCCCCCAACAGGCTCTGCTCGTCCCCCTCTTCCTTCTCCTTCGGTTTTGCATCCTCCTCGGAAAATTTGATTTTGCACACTATCTCGATAGGCATCTGTCCCTGGCTGCTTGGACCTGGCCGGCCAGAGAGTCCCTGCCCGCTGTCCCCTCCCCGCCTAGCAGCCCGGGCTCTTCTCCCCAAGTGGTGGGGACAGCAGCCGCTCCTCCAAACTCCCGCCGAGGAGGGGGAGGGGGACACGAGGGAGGGGAGCTGCTCACACTCCCAGCAGCTCCGCAGCCCTGGCTGCTGCCGCCGCTTGTCTCTCTCCTCGATCGTCTCCTTGTGGCTTCGCTTATCAGCAGCAGCACAGCTGTCAGCCCCTGCGTGTGTCCCTGCGAGCGCTCGCTCCGCCACGCCGCTCAGCCCGCGCCGCTCAGCATGTGCTCGGAAGCCCACCCCGCGCTTAATAATTCAGGACATGTCAACAGCGTTTCACCGGCGGGCGGGCTGGCAGCAGGAGCCGGGCCAGAGGAGGGGAGCGCCAGGGGCGGGAGCGGACCCCAGCCCAGTCCCGGGGAGTTCCGCTCTGCCCGTCACCTCACTCAGGACCCCCAAACTCTCTTAGCGCCCCCAGCCACAGGGTGCGTCCTACCCACCCCCACTCCCAATCACATGACAGATTCCCAGCTCTGCCCTGCTCCCTTTATTCCCTGCTGGGCCTGAGGCCGTGGCCCTGAGCAGCCCCCACGCTAGTTCACGGTTGAGCACCACTCCGCAGGCCCCACCCAGGTCCGCCGTGGACCACCCAACATCTCTACAGCTACCACGACTACCACTGGCCTTGCATCTGACCCCGATGCCCTATTTTCAGCTTCCCCGGCTGCTTTACCTGAGCCACTTGTTTGAATAGCTCATGAACTTGAGAGGAGGAAAAGAGGGTACGGAATCCCGCACTGGCTCCTCTACGCCTCCCTGAGGCTCCCTCTAGGTTCTGGCTACAGTGCTTTGCCCCAAAAGAAGCCAGGTCTCTCTTCCAGTCCCCGGTCATCCCCACCCTCCCCAAGTCTCCAGACCCTCCCAAGCAGCAGCAAAGGGGGTCCTCCCGGCTGACTGGCAGCAGCTGCGGCTCCCTCGCCTCCCCAGATGGTATGGCAAGGCTAGTGAGAGTGCTGCCTGGGCTCAGGTAAAGTGAAGCAGAGAAGTAGGGAAGATGTCCTACCTGGATGAGAGGGTGTGGGGGTGTTTGGCGGGTCTCCCTTGGGGAAGTGAGGAGAAACTTCTGTGGAGAGATTGTTTTGGGGTGTGGGATTGAGGTAGGTAAGATGAACATGGTTTTTAAGGGGTTTGGGAGTGAAGGGTGCTGTCTTCACAACTGTGGAGGCACTAGGGGACTACCACAGCATCTTAAGGTTTAAAAAATCAAATCAATGCCAGGTAGAGTGAAATACTTGTGTTGGTGAGATAGCCAAGCTGAGGAATATGCCATGGCCCAGAGCCTAGCAGGGGAACACCCGATGGGATGGGCCATCTTGATGTGGGGTGAGGGAGACACGCTAGCACTTGTGGACAGGGAGAAGTATGTAGGCTGGCCTGGGAGCATTAGCATGTGCCCTCCAGGGACAGAGGTGGCAAGAGAGGAACAGTATGAGCCTTGGGGAGGGGATATTAGGAGGGGGTAAGGAAGAGCAGTGTGTAGGAGCATGTGCCTTCAGAGGGGAGGCAGCACATGTCCCGGGGGGGGGGGGAGGGGGGGGCAGGGTGGGGGGGGGGTGGCGGAGGGGGGGGGGGGGGGGGCGCGGGGGGGGGGGGGGGAAGGCCGCTCCATCGATCCAGCGCCGCGGAACCAGCAGCAGAAAAAAAAAAAAAGTGCGAAGGGAATCGATCTGAGAGAAACGGCAGCTGCTGGGGATTAGAGCCCAAAGCCCGCCTGCCGCCACCCCCACCCCCCCTCTTTCCATGCACCAGGCCTGCCCGTCTACACCCGCCTGGGCATTCCTGCGGGCGGGGGCACTCAACCCCTGCTTTAGCCCTACAGGGAGAAAAGAGAATGTCTCCCCGAGGGTCCCTGTCGGAGAAATGGTCCGTGTTCCATGCCAGCTCAGTTCCACCCCTATCTTGGTGTCTCTTCTGCTCTCCCTGGAGACATCAGGTCCCTCCCCATGCAGAAGCATGCATACCCTGCATCTTCCTATTCTATCCGCTCTGACCCCAACTCCTGGTCAAAGTACCCTGCCTGGCTGGCTAGGGAGGCTGGGACCAAGAAGCTGATCTACAACAACGTCCCCAGAAGGAAGCTGGGGACTTGGATACCTGGTTCCCCAAAATGATCTTCCTGCAGGATCCCTAGGGATAGGGTCAGGATTCATGGGTCTCAGCTTCCAACTGAAGGCTCAATGTGGGGTTTTGTGGGGAGGAGTCTGTCATGGGGACCTCAGAGAGCTAGAAGTGATATGTTGTGGAAAATGCAAATGTTGCTAAGGTGACCGAAGGATGGGTCAACATCCCCCTTTCTCTTTCTTCCTGCCCCCCCCCTGGAAATGACCCATTCCCTCTAATCCTAAACTACCCCTCTTTTCCAGTCTCCAGTCCATTCTCCCCCTCCTTTCCACCACCCCCCATCCTCCTCTACCCTCTTCTCTCCTTCTCCTCCCCTTTCTCCCAGTATTGATTTTTCTTTACTGGGTTTTTTTAAAGGTGATTTAATTGCTTTTTTAAGGTTACTTCAGTCTGGGTCTTTGCCAAGGAAATGAGGGGCCTGGCCACCTCAAGCTCAAACTCCCACAGTCTTCCATACCTAATCCCCAATTACCTACATGCCCTTAACTTACTCCCCAGATTTCCAGTCTTTTCAAAACCTTAAATCCCCTCTTCCCTGCTCCCCCCTGGCATGCATAGTAAATCCACGTCACCCCTCCCTTTTCCCCTAAGGGAGAGGCAGAAAAAGTTCTCTTTCAAACAGTAATGTGGCTGTAAAATTCCACATGCATCTGGGAAAGAGGGGTACCACCTTGTTTGAGAGGGGGTTTTTGTGGTGGAAAGGAGTTGGCACCACCATAGGACAGCTCTCAAATCCTTAAAATACAAAGCAATTGTGAACAGTTCCCACCCACCCCTCAACAATCTCTACACCACCAACCGGTTCCACCATTCCCCAATCTTCCCATCACCTGTCTCCCATCTCCACAGAAATGTCCCCACATACTCAACCCCTCATCCCTTTTGCTCATTTACCTCATTCACTACCACACCCCACTGCTTCTCCAAAACCACCCTCCCCAAGCCCCCATCTTCTTAACTCTTCACCCCTGGTTGCTCCCCCATTTTCCTTGTGGCCCCCCATTCCCATTCTCCCCTTCTCTCTCCGCTTCCCTGCTTCCTCTCTGCTCTCTCCCTGCCCGGCTGCAGTTGGGTGATAATCTCCCTCATTTAGCCTCCCGGCTGCTTCCCCGGCTCATTGCCCAGCTGGTCCCTGGGGCCCAGCCCAGATTCCTCCCCCTCCCCAGTCCCTATAGCCCATCCTCCTCCCCAATCCCTTTTTTGCTTCCCCCACATATCTGCAGACTTGTCCTATATCCACATACACACCCACCCCATCTCTGGAGACTACTTTAAGGGGTATCAAGGTCAGCCAGAATTGATGCTGGCTTGGACTAGGCTATGGAGGCAGGGGCATCATCAAGTCCCTGGTTCTGTGTGATGAGAGCTTCTCCTGAAAGATGATCTGAAGTACTGCTGGGAGTTAATATCAAGCCCAGAGGGTATGTTTCCCTGTCCTCTTCTTGTCCCTTGTGGAAGCTGGCAGACATTCCAGTCCTCCTCCCCTTGCCCCACATCCCAGAGGGTCCCCCAGAGATGATGGACTGGCCTTTGAGACAGTGATTAAAGGAAAATAGAAGGTGGACTGGAGAGGGAGAGATTAGAAGAGGACATCTGCACGGCTAGGCTGGGTGACAGCCCCAGGAGCATCAGAGTGGGTGAGGAGAGGAAGGGAAGAGAGGAACAGAGAAATACAGGTTTGGGGGACAGGCAGGTGGGTCAGTTTAGCCCAGCTGGGATGGGGTCCATTTGAAAACCTGTGGTTCAGTTCTGGCAAGCTGCCTGAAAGGAAGACCCTGTGACCTGGGAAACAGCTGCAAAGAGCAACTACAATCCCCCTGAGCCACGTCAATCCCTTACAACTGCCCCCCCCCCCCCATGCACACAGATACACCCCACCAACCCTCACAGGGAAAACGCAGGGACCCGCCCTGGGGCTGTCCTCTCCCTCCCAAGCACAGGACGTGGAGCCTCCACCAATTGTCGGAATTTATGTGGTTTTCTCCTACCCACCCCGACCCCACCCCTATATTATCCTATCTTACCATCACCACCCCCAGCCCTTCCCTTAGACTATCGTACCCCTCCTCAACCCTCTGGTGTGACAAAATTGGCCCCTACCCCTGATTTGTATATGTGCATCCCCACATTTAAGGCCAGAACAATCGCCATCCTCCCCCCCCCCCCCAAAAAAAAAAAAAACTCCCGAAAAACCCCTACACTGCGGGGCTTCATTTTTCTTTCCCTTCAGGCCGACTCTAATTCCTCACCTCCAAGGATTCCCACCATCAACGCCTCCCGTTCAAGTCACCCCTCCCCCAAGGGCTTCTCTTCCCCACCAACCCCTAGTGTCCCCCACTACCTACCCAAAGGGGATGGGGGGGGAGGTGTTGCTGAGCCAGTACCCTGGAGTGGGTAGCGAGTGGGAGAATGGGGGGGACATACAGGGGCTGGGCTGGTGAGCGGGGCTGGCGAGCTCGGCGGTGACAAACGGGCGGTGCGGGGGCCGGGGGGGCGGGGGGCGGACGGCGGCTGATTTATCTGGGTTATTTATGCCGCGGACGAGGCAGGAGAAGCGGTTAATGAGAGTCCCGGGGAGGGGGGGGCGGGGAGGCCGGGACGTGATCTGAGGCGGTTGAAGAGGGTTAGAGTCCCGGAAGGAAAGGCTCTGCCCCCCCAGCCCACCCACACCGACACTACCCCACTTTACCACTTCCCTAGTCCCGCACAGCCCTACCTCTCACCCCAAACACCCCCCATCCCCTACTCTGAACCTTTTACTCTTGCCTCTAACATCTGCTGTCGCTGTCCCCCCCACCCAACCCCTAGCCACTTCACAGTGATTCAGGCTGAAAGGGGCTAGAGCCAAGATTTGGGGAGTGGGGGAAGGGGACTACCAGACTGAGCTGGGGAGAAGCGCCAGGGCAAGGGAGGTGGGAGAGGGGGGTGGACGAGACAGAAGCCAAGGACAACTAGAGAGAAAGACCAGAGACAAGAGATACTGTACAGGGGAAATGGCAGATGGAAAGTAGACAGAAATAGAGGTGGAGTGGCTGTATACATTGGGGAATATGGAGATTAGAGGGATAGGGTGCAGAGGGAAGGGTCAGAAAGAAATGGGGATGAAGATGAAGGAAAGGTCAGAGATGGTATGGAATGAGAGACTAGGGGATCCAAAGAGCTCACAGAAATGTGGAGGGACGGATGGGGTGCAGATGGAGAAGTTAGATATGAAGTAGGGGTGTGGAGGGAAAAGGTTAGAGAGATAAGTGCAGATGGGAAGTCAGAAATAGGAGAGCAGAGAGGGATGTCAGAGAAATGGAGTGGAGAGATAGATGGGATACAGGGAAACATGGAGAACAGGAGAGAAATGAGATGGGGAAGAGAAAGATGGGGTTCAGAAAGGGAAGGGTCAGAAAGATGACGTGCCCAGGTCACATTAATGGGGGGGGGAGGAAGGGGGTAGGGTGCAGAGCTGAAATCAAACGTATGAGATAGAGGAAGAGATGTGGTGCAGAGAAGAGGTCAGAGGGATGGGAATGGAGAGGGGGAAAGGTCAAAAAAAGATGGGAGTCCAGAGGACAGAGAGAAATCCAGAGGGTGACAAAGAATGAGTGTCAGTGGTGGTGGGGAAACAGAGAGGAAAAAGAGGTGAGGTCAGGGAGCAAAGGAAGTCAAAGAAAGCAGAAAAAAAGAGGATAGAGGTGGGGGAAGGAGGGAGATGGAGAAGGAGGGGGAGAGGGCTTTGCAGCAGTGAAAGCTGCTGGGAGAAGATAAGGCAGCAAAGCAGCAGGAGGGATTAAAGCTCTAAGGGGCAGGAGAGCAAAGGGAGGGGAGAAGAAGAGAGGGGAAAGGATAAAGGGAGGGAGGGAGAAGAGAGGAGAGGGACAGAAAAGCAAGTGGTGAAGATCTGGGAGGGAAAATGGGGAGAGGTGGGTCTTGATTTAATCAGTGTGGGGGGGGAGGGAGGGATGGGGCGGGGGGGGGGGGGAGGGGGAGGGAGGGGGGGGAGGAGAGAGGGAGAGAGAGAGAGAGAGAGAGAGAGAGAGAGAGAGAGAGAGAGAGAGAGAGAGAGAGAGAGAGAGAGAGAGAGAGGTCAGGTCAGGGGTGGGGAGGAGAGAATCAAGGGATTGGAAAAGAAAAAGGAGAGGAGATACGGACAGATGCTTGGGGTTAGACAATCTGTAGTGATTTGGGGAATGGAGTGGGAAGCCCTTCAGAGAAAGGGGACAGAGGGAAAGCCTCTCCCCATTAAGTAGCAGACCTTGGAGAATCCCCTCTTCCAACCTTCCACTGCAGCCTCAGACTAAACAGAACAGAGCCCCAAAGATAGATGGATGAACTGCTGTGGGAAGGACCTAAGGAAAAGGGAACCACAAGGATCTGGGGAGGAGGGTAGCTGACAAGGGAGGCAATTTGAAGCTCAGAGCCCAGAATTGTTTCATACTCCAGAGAGCAGCTATTCCTCAGGAAGAAGGATAACAGAGCCTACATTGCTGAGGGGCAGGTGCTTAACCTTAGGGGACATGCTAGAAAAGTGAAACAGAGAAGCCTAGGAAGTAAGTTAATTCAGGTCCCCAACAATACCCCCCAAAGAGTCAAGGGCAGACACAAGGTGAGGCCAGAGGCAGTCAAGACCTATGGGGATGGTCTAGTAAGGTGTGGTGGGGGGGGAGGGGTGTCTCTTCAATATGCCTTGTAGATCACATAAAGAAAAGGGTTGGCTGGTCATGGAGGCAGGGGTGTGAGTGGTTGTCCCCCAGATCTTGCTTCCTCTCTGCAGTGCCTTTGAGAGCCAACTGGGATGCTGCTGTCCTCCAGCCCCAGACCAGAAGAGGCTAATTCTAGGGAGAGGGTATGCTTGGGTTCCCTAAGGGCCCAGGTCCTGGGAGGAGACAGAAAGAAGAGGGTGCTAAAACAGGGAACAGAGAGGGAGGAGGAAAAAGGGGGAGGAGTAGAAAGAAGTGAAGGTGTATGAGCCTGTCAGGGTAATTGTGTGTTTTTGTCAGTTTTCACGTCTGTCTGTCAGTACATCATGTTTGTATGTCTGTCAGGGGGTGTATCTGTGCTGCATTGTTGAGTGTGTCAGTGTGCCTCTGTGTCATGGTGTGATTCTATGTGTGTCTTTCTGTCTTGGGGAGAAAGCAAACGGGGAGGGCTGTCCCCAGAACTGTCCCTACCCAGCCTCCTCCCTCCTTTGGGGGAGGGGGGGAAGGGGCTCTGGGTGCATCCAGCTGTGTTCAGTGCTGATGTGGCAGATGTGGAGGAGCGCCCAGCTGTGCCAGCTTCCATAGGGTGGGGGAAGGGGGGTGCTGCAATCTGCTCCCCAGCTAATGGCTGCTAAGTGCTTGGGGGAGGGAGAGGGGGAAGGGAACATGGATCCAGGCTCTGAGTAACTTAGTTATTTAGTTAGGACTCAGACCAGGCTCTGCTCCTTCCCCATCCCTCGTCTTCCATCCTAATCTCTGTTCTTGTCCTCCTCTTTAGCCCAGGCTCTATCTGTCCCACCTTTTGGGTTGTGTCTGTTTCCATCCCAGAATGGCGATTGGTCCCTGATGCCAGTCCACATCTCTGCTTGGAATCCCTGTCCCCACCTCTTCCCCATGTGTCACCCCATCCCTCTCTCCCCCTCTGATTCTACAGAATAATCTTTTTATGGAAAAGGAGAAAAGCTCTAATGGCAAGCGCATTCACCTCCCCCGCACCCCTGTCCCCTCCTCCACCCTCATCAATCTACCCATCCCCATCCTCCACCCTCTGCTCCCAGTATCTTGTTCCCCATCTCCATACTCTCCATCACTCACCCACTCCCTCCTACTTTATTGCCTAGTAAGTCCCCCTCACCCCAACATTCGTCTTTCCTGGAGTTCGTTTCATCCCAGGTTGGAAGCAAGAAGGAATCTGGGTCCCAGAAAAGGCTCTTTCTTCTCAATTTTCTCCTTCTGTCTCCCTGTACTACTCTATGCCCTACCCTCCATCCCAAGCCCTTCTCTTCCATTTAAGCTCGTCCTGCCCCCACAGGAACATAATGCCCCCCAAAGTCACACCCTAAAGTGAGACAACTGGTGTGAGGAAGAGATTTGAGGTTCTCTTCCATTCCTATTTTCTTCCCTCAGCTCCACCCCACCCCACCACACTTACACACAAAACATCCAGACCCTCTCTCCCCCTTCCCCCAGTGAGAGTGTGTGTATGTGTATGTGTGTGTGTTGGGAGTTGGGGGGGTGGGGTTGTCCCGGAGGCCAGGGCCTGACACAGACTTATTGGATTTCACGGTGTTTTGCTGAGAAAATAATTAAATTATCATATTTATGACGGAGCTGCCATGGCCTCTACCAGTCACATAGAACGGCAGGGTCAGGAGGGGAGGCAAGACCCCAGTGTCACAGACTGCACCCCCAACTCCCTCCATTCATAGAGACATGTGCTGTACCTGGGAGGGAATGCAAGTATCAAGCTGAAAACTATAGCTCCACTCCCAAAATTGGGGTAGGGGAAAACCCCAGGTTCTGGAGGGAAAGGGAGGCAAAAGTGGGGACCAAAAAGTAGAAACAGTAACAGCAAGTGATATTTCCTCTTCTCCCTTTAGGAGCAGCCTCTAGGGTTAAGGGCCAGGAAAACACATTTTCTACTCTCCACAGCAGCCTAACTTCTGTGAACCCCTAAACCTGGCACTTGCCTGATACCCAGAGCTGGCCTTCAAGTGGGACCCTCAAAATTGCCCATATTCTCTAAGCCTCCTGAACCCCCCAGGGGCCCAGGCTTAGGCTCTCACACTGGTAACTCTCCCCGAAACATTCAACCTCCTGCTGCTGGTACCCCTCCTCCTCCCCACTCCCCCCCCCCATTCTCTTCGGGTAATTAGATTCCTCTCAATTAGCAGATTACGATCATTACCAGCTCATCTGGCAACTAAGCTCCGCACCCACAGCTGGGGGAAGGGGGAGAGGGGAGAGCACATAGGGGTCACAGGCACATAGGGTGGGGACAAAGTTTTTTTTTTTTTAATTCAAATCCCTTAGTGTGGGGAGATGAAGAAGTCTCAAGTGTCAGAGCAGGGAAGGGGGTGATGACCAGGGCAACCATAATGGCTACTGGAATTTGGATGATTGTCTTCCTTGCCCCTACCCCCTACTAAATAGTACCTCCCACTGGGAGTCCCACAACCATGGCAGTATCTGCCACCCAGAACCCAAGAAGCAGAAGACAGGGACACAGAGTGATGGAGAGAGAAAGAAGGACCTCTTCTCTGCTAGCAGTGCAACTTGAGTAGCAGATGGAGCTAGCAAAGCAAAGCAGGGAGGGGGCTGGAGTGGAGCTCAAACCAAGGGGGAACCTGCCGGTAACACCCTGGCCCAGGACTCAATCTCCTGATTCCAGCTTTACCCCAACACTGACCAACCAACCTAGATGTTTCACACTCTCCTTGGTAATCAATCCCTTCTGTTGCTGAGACAGACAGAGACAGAGGAAGGCAAGGAGACAGACCCACAACAGAGAAGCTCGGCATTGTGTGGGGAGGGCAGCAGTTGGGGGTTTGAGTGTGGGTTGTTTATTGGGTGAAGTTTTTGGGGAGAAAAGACAGGATGGGATATAAGGCAATGTGAGTCTCCCTCCTGAGCAGTAGAAGAGGATGAAGGGGGGAGATTTACCATGAATCCAGATTCATTATTCATGAGCCTGCAGCCCAGAGACTCCAATTTAAATGCTAATGTGGGTGGGGGGGTGGGGGGGCCCTGACTCAGCTGCCCCCCTCACTCCAGTCATAGGCGGGAGACAGTCCTAGCTCCAAGGTTCATCAGGGTTTATTGGGAGGTGGAAAGGGAGGAGGAGAGCCCTGACCACCCACATATCTCCCACAACCCCAGAGTACCAGTCAGTTGAAGGTTCAGCTCAACTGACTCCATCCCTTCCTCTCCAGAGACAGGAGTCAGCCTGAGCAGCAAGGCTCACGGAGGAGGGGTGGGGGGGGGCCTTCCTTCCCCAAGTCCCCCATTTCAGAGGATGATCTGGTTGGTGAAGCTCCGGCTTAGCTCCTTGTGTGGCAACACAATGGAATTCAGGATCAGCACCTCCGCAGGAATTCTAACCCGGCAACCTGCAAGGTGAGTAGAATGAGCACAAGAAGAGGTCAGAGGAGGAAGGGAGAAGGCATTAGGCAGGGATCCAGGGGCCACTGGCATCTGGGAATGACACATAGCATAGGTGCCCTAGTCTGCTGCCCACAGCTTAGGCAGAGCAGGCAATCAAGGTTTGCTGAATGAGACCCCTAACAGGGTATTAATGCCCAGGGCAGTTTCTGGGGATGCCCCTGCTCAGCCACCTTAAATCACTTCCAAGAGCAGAAAAGAATGGGTGGCACACACAATAATAGCAGCTTCCTGTCTCATCAAATCAGGACTAGGGATATTGGTATCCACCAGCAGCCCTAGACATAGCTTCCCCCAGTACCAACCCTTTCTCCCCACTCCCGGCCCTACCCCAACACAGGAAGTCATTTTCCTTACCCAGGATGGTGATGGCTGGCAGCAACTTCCCATCCCGGAAAAGGCTCTCACTGTCCATTCGGGCTCGAGGATCATTGGGATTGGGATCATTGGGTGTACCCTCCACTCGGGCCCATCGCCCTACTGTGCTCCCCCAACCTACAATACTGTGTAGCACACATGTGTGCTCCTATGGTGAGGAAGATTAGGGCAGGGTACAGGAAACAGCAGAGAACAGATGAGGCTCAGCCCTCTGACTCCCAGAGAGCTGAGATTCCCAGACCTTGCTGTGCCCCTCTCCCTCTCCCATTCCTCTTTCCTAGGTGTGAGGCCAACAACACAGCTCACTGTTGCCGCCTATGGCCATTTCTGCCCACTGCCATCACCCAGCTCAGTCTGAAAGAGAAGTCACAACCATTTTCCTTCGTGGCTGAAAACAGCACAAAATCCTTCTTAGTTTTGTTGCTTGTTTTTAAAGGTTTACTGCTACAAAGTATAAGAAAATATATACAGGAAGGGTTTGAATAAGAGTAAATCCCAAAGCTCCATGCCAACAGCAAGGCCTCACACTTCTTAGTGGTCTCTTTCTTCCTGACCCCTATCAAGCCTGGTCCTCAGCTTTGACCTCAAGCTCATTGGGTCGAGGCCTTGGATATCAGGGTATCATAGATTAGAATCAGGAAAACTTGAGTCTGAATCTTGCCTCAAATCCCTACTAGCTGTGTGTGAGTGACACTGAGTAAACCACTTAACACTTGAATCTGTAAAATGGGGATAATAGGATCCTATCCACAAGACTGTCATGAGGATAAAAGGAGATAATACATGAGAAGGACTTTGTAAACTGAAAACACTACATAGCCATTATTAGCAATGACCTGGACTGAAATGGGGCTCTAGTCCTGACCACGATCCCTCAGGTTTATCAAGTAGTACAGAAACACTGTTCCCTCTCCTCTTTCCACCCTGGGGAGCATGGGATTTCCACCCAGCCCTTCCAGGACAATATCCTATCTCCCTTCTTACTCCCCCAGGCCTGCATCCCCATACCTGCAGAGTTGCTCCATGGAGGACAATGGACTCTCGGAGCCGAACTCCCTCCCCTATAGTCACACCTTCTCCGATGGAGACATTAGGACCAAGCTACAGAGAGAACACAATTTAGATCTGGAGATTATCTAATATAATCTCTTAATTTGACAAATGAAGAAAGTGAGGGCCCTGGGTCACATAGCTCATTAGGGGCAGAGGCAGGGACTAAAATCATAAGGGCATCAGAGACAAGGGGTCACTCCCACTACTTCTTCTCCTTAGAGCCCCTGGAACTATGACCTCACTCACCACTGCAGACGAGGCCACTTTAGCTGTCGGGTGGATAAAAACATTTCCTATAAGCAAAAGAGAAAACCTGGGGAAAAAATATTCCAAACCAGCCCTAAGAAGGGGAAGGGGAAGGGGAAGGACTGGGGGTCTCAGATGTAGAAAGATATCAAGAATTGTGTTTCAGATGAGAAGGGACAGGTCAAAAGCAGGTTGGTATCTATGTGAACTCCAGGGAGGAAAGGGGCATTACCTCTGATGCAGGGGCCTCCAGGAGTGAGCTGGGCCAGTCGCTCGGGGTGAGTGAGCTGGTAGCGGTTCAGATAGAGACGAGAGGCATAAAGTGCAGAACTATGGTGACAGGGAAGGAGGAGGAGGTCAAAAGCAAACAGGTCCTGACCCCATCCCCTTTCACTGGAGCCCTCTCCATATGGAATCCCCAATGTGCACCAGCCCCTCCATACCCTGCAGACTTGATCTGACTCCAGATACCATCAGTGAGGTGGACATAGATCTGGCCCTGTCCAGAGAGTGCTGTGAACACATCCTGCTCCAGTCGAATGGTCCCTGCCCCAGGCCAACTGCCTGAAGAGCCGTCTCTAAGGGAAATCAAGGAGGTGTTGGAATCAGGGGACAAGGAAGTTTGTGGTGATGTCTCAGGAAGCCCATTACCCTTCCAAGCACATTCTCTAGCCCTGGCGTGAATTGTCCAGGTACTCAGGCACATTCCAAGGACTTGGTGGCCTGGAATCATACATCAGACATGTCAAACATGCCTGTGGCCCACAAGACTCCACAAGTGAATCCAAATCAGATTAAAATGTAACTGGGAAATATTTAACAAAAAAATTTTAAAAAACAGTGTAATATAGATAATGTTCATATGTGGTTTTCTAAGTCAGCTGCAGCCACAGAAATGTTTACTCATGGTTCAGGGGCCCCTGTATCTATCTGAGTTTGACACTGCTACCCTATAGCACATCCCGGGGGATATGTTACAGATGAGGCACTCACCGCCACCAAAGGACTTCAGGTACTCATACTACACCACAATGCAAAGAGAAGAGGCAATCACAATGCCACCCTCCATCCTTCTCCTTCCCCTGCCTCTATCCTCACATGCAGCCCCAACCCTGGGGGAAAGCCTGGAGTGGGAATGACCAAAGAACCTAGATCCCCCTTTACTTTATGCACTCACAGGGCCTAAAACCCTACTGTTTCTATCCCTTCCCCTGCCCCTTGATTCAGAGACAGACACTCACCCCACATCAAGGCAGCTGGTGAGGCCAGAAAAAGATGAAGAGGGAGATGGCAGAGACAAAAGACACCAGAAATAAACAGAGAAGCAAAAGGAGATGGAACGCCAAGCTGAGGCAGAGTAAGAGTGGTAAATGTGAAGGAATGAGGCATGAAACAGGGGCTGCAGGAGATGAGGAAATGGACGTGAGAGCCCAGGCTAGGGGAGCTCAGGAAGCCTTTAGTTCTCAGCAGAATGAAGGGTCCCTAGTCCCTGGGAGTTAAGGTCATGGAAGAGTACCATCCAGGGACACTCCCAGGGCTGGCTGCAGGTAGGGGAGGGGCTCTGAGGTATCAGGTTTGCTGAAGTCATGTGACCAAGAAGAGTTGAAACCCAAAAGGGACAAGATGAAGAGGGACAGGAGCTGGGAGAGGGCAGACAGGATAGGGACAAGAATAAAAGGAGCAGGAGGCAGGATAGAACCAGGTAGAGAAGAGACTGTCTAGAGGTCTGCATCAAGGACTTGGGACGCATCTCACAGTTGCTGGTCCTGCTGGTTTCTCTGGAAGACATCACGAAGGGGCTTCAAGGCTTCAGGGGAGAAGAGGTAAATGCCACAGTTGATGATGTCACTCACAAACGTGCTTGGTTTCTCCACGTAGTGCAAAACCTGAAGGTGATGAGAAGAAATGGGGAGGGAGGGAAAGGCCAAAAAAAGCTGATGACCACTGCTCACAAGATTTATGGGGACATCCCGCTGAAAAGCAGCAGAGTCCAAGGGATTCACGTTAGGACAAATGGTGAGAAGGGACTGACTGCCAGGATCCCCTAAAGGTCCCTGACCTTTGTGATGCTACTGGGGTTCAGGTTTGAGCAGAGCGCCCCCTGGGGGAGTCACTAAGATTAGCAGCAAAAGCTAGGGAAAGAAACGAAGACCAGAAAATCACTTTTCCAAGGACCCAGACATGGAATAGGTTAAGGGTATACTCTACAAGAACAAAATGCAACCAAAATCCCTTAAGGGTAGGGACAGAGAAAAGTCTAGAACTTCAGCAGCTTAGGAAATAAGAACCAGGCTATCACCTTCCTCTCCATCTTGGCCTCTCCTTACCTCATGTGTTTCTGGATTCTCCACAATGCAACCATAATTAAGAGACTGACTCCGGTTTGCCTGAGAGACAAGGACACATGAGCAAGTTGGGAGGCAGGGACCTGACTTTTTCTCTTCCATCCCCTACAGCCATGAAACTTTGACAAAAAAGCAACCGCCTAATAAAGGGTGCTACTTAACTGTGGCCTTCCCTATACCTCCCTCTGAAGGAAGAACAAGAGGGCAACCCAGGGGATGGGTGACTTCTCAAATTACTTCCCTGGGCTAGCTTCTCCTCAATTGTCATAAATAAGGTGACCTTCCCCTCCACGCCCATCACTACTGACCCCTGGCGACCCCTAGCCCTTCCATCTCTCTCACCGTGGTGCCAAGGAGCAAGAAAGGATGGGGCTGGCGTCTGTGGGCTGCTAGCATAGCACTCAGTGGGAAGTCTGAGCAGACATCAGCATTAAGAACGAAGAAAGCTTCGGGACCCCCTGCCAGGATCTGGTCTCGGAAATGATACAGACCACCCCCTGTACCCAGGGGGGCAAATTCCTGCAGGTACCTAAAGCCCAGAAAACCAGACACACCCTCCAGATGAGATATAGTGAGAATCACCCACTCCCCTGATCCCTCTTATTCCCAGGGACATCGCCACTCAAGCCACCCCCTCCTGTTCAGATCCTGGAAATTCAATAGAAGAAGAGATTCCCACAGAAAGATTCCCTCCTTCCTTTAGAATCATAAACTTACAGGTATGTAAGTGGACCCAACCTGGAAGACACTGAGGCAGCTTCTCCCACTCCCCCTGCACACACACACACACACACACACACACACACACACACACACACACACACACACACACACACACACACACACACACACACACAC
>NW_027186457.1:686704-691656 GCF_028583685.1 Petaurus breviceps papuanus | reverse complement strand
CACACACACACACACACACACACACACACACACACACACACACACACCTGATAGGAAGGTTGAACTCCTGCTGAGCAGCCTCCAAGAAACGTGTCAGAGGTTCATCTGGTTGGTAGAAACCAATGAGGAGAATTTCCTGCATCCCAGGAACCTGGGAAGGCACATGGGGTTAAGATTAGGAAGAGAAATACTGAGGGTTATATGGAAAGACAGGAGGGAGAGGGTAATGAGAGGGCTGAGGAGGAAGCCATGGATGGAAAGAAGGAAACAAGCATTTATTAAATGCCTACTATGTGCCAAGCACTTTACAGATATTCTCATTGGATCCTCACAACCCGAAATGTAGGTGCTGCTATTATCTTCATTCTACAGTTGAGGAAACTCAGGCAGAAGTGGAGTGACTTGGCCAGAGTCACAAAGCTAGTGTCTTGAAGTCACATTTGAATTTGGGGCTCCCTAACTTGAGACTCTGCACCAGATGAGCAAGGGCCATGGACTCTTAAGAGAAAGAATGCTCAAGCATGTGGGGAGCTCCTGGAAAGAGCATTCCCTGGGGCATGGGGGTGCTTTGGGGGAGTTACCTGGGCACAGGCCTCTATGTGATGCTGGATCATGGGCACTCCCGCCACAGGAAAAAGTGGTTTGGGCACCTCGAAAGACAGGGGCCGGAATCTTGTCCCTGGGGTCAGGGTAAAGGGCAAAGGCATCAGGCTCCTTCCTCCCTCTCGCCCTGCAGCCACCCTCCCACGGCAGAAAGGTGTCAGAAGAGCCCCACCCGCGGGGCAGGAGTCGGCAGCACCGAGGGCGAGGGCATGGAGGGCGGCAGCAAAGAGGAAAGCCCAAGACCTCACCCTTCTGGGGACCTCCGATCAGGACCACCGCCTTGAGCATGATGAAGACGACCTCCTAGTCCCTGAAAACCCCGAACAGACCTGGTCACCCTCTCTCTGCCAGACCCTGACCCCAAGTCCCCAGAGGAATCACGACACGGACCCCTGGCCGGCCACAGGCTGCCTTCAGCACCCCACGCTTCAGCAACCCATGAGGAGGCAGAGTCCCGAAGCCCGAGCCCTGGACCTCAATACTGCTCCCACCGAACCCAGCTCCATGGCCCCCCAGTTCCTTTAGACTCCCAAACCCTAAATCCGTGAGCCCCCAAAGCCTCCCATCAGATGCAACTCTGAACCCTGCGACGCCCTTTCAGAATGTGAACCCCGATCTACACAACCTGAGCCGCAACACTGACCCTGAGCCCTGACCAACCCCCCCCAATCTCTATGGAGGCTGAGCCCTAGCCTTGGGGCACACGCTGAACGCCGGCTTACTCCTTCAAGCACAACACTCAGGGCAGACGCTGAACCCCAACAACCACCTTCTCAAATTCAGGGGCTCCCCAATTTCCACAGACCCCAAACCTGACACTGACCCTCCATAGACCCGGAACTCTGCCTGACCCCTTCAAATTTCCAGCCTCCCCCAAAAGAAGCCCGACGGGGACCCCCGCCCCCGGCTGCTCTGACTCGGGCCCTAACCCCACAGCCCCCCTACGCCGATACCCCGCCGCGCTCTAGCTGGAAGGGGGAAGGTGCGCGCGGAAGGGGCCGTGCACGCGCAGTAGCACGCGCGGGAGGGAGAGGGAACAGCCCGACTCCGGTGTCCCTACTGCCCCTCACATCTATTCGTCGCGCCAGGATCCCTCGACGGTTCCAAAATCCTTCCGCACACGTGTCCTCTCGGGCTTCGCGATAACTCCTCCACAGGGCATGCCGGGAGTTGTAGTTTTGCAGATTTCCCCTCCCTTCACACGGGGAGTTAAGGAGAGGAGGCCGCGGAGGGGGCGGGGCCTAAGTAGCTAGGGGGCGGGGATAAATGGAGAGGGCGGGGGAAAAGTCCGGAGGAGGGCGGGGCCTCATTGTTAGGGGCTGAAAATGGGAAAAGAAATTGTAGATTTTGGGCTGTTACCTACCTCCTAGATAATCTAGTAGTAGATTAACCTCTTAAGTAAAAAGGCAAAAATAAGCCCTGAGAGGGAATGTAACTTTCCCAAGACCACAAAGCTAGTCAGGTCCCCTGACACTCAATCCAGGGCTATTTCGGCCACCCCACCTTCCAGGGTGCGAGGGGCAGTGGGGATGCGGGCTCACAGAGTGGGCTCCACGAGAGCCTTCTCTAAAAGCCCACCCAGATAGGGTGGGGGTGGCCTGGCACAGATGAAGATGTTAATGTAACAGGAGGAGGAAAAGGAAGAGGAGAGGGAGGAGGAGGAGAAGGAGGAGGAGGAGGAGGGGGAGGAGAGAGAGGAAGAGGGAAAGGAGAAAGGGGGGAGGGAAAGAGGAGGAGGAGGGGTGGTGGAGGAGGAGGAGGTGGGGAGGAGGAGGGGGAGGAAGAGAAAGAAAAGGAGAAGGAGGGGAGGAAAAGGAGGAGGGGAGAAGGAGGAGTGGGAGGAAGAGGGAGAGGGAGAGGAGAAAGAGGAGGGGGAGGAAGGGGAAGGAGGGGAGAGGAGGAGGAAAATGAGAAGGGCTGAAGGAGAAGGAGGAGGGGAAGGAGAGGGAGGAAGAGGGGAAGGAGAAGGGAAGAATGGAAAGAGGAAAAGGAGGAAAGGGAGAGGGAGGAGAAAGAGGAGAAGAAGGAGGGAGAGGAAAAGGAAGAGGCTAGGACAGGGCCACCTAGACCTAATACTTTCGTTTGATAATGGAAAGTAACAGAACTGGAAGGAAGTTTAGACTGGAATCTATTCCAAAGTGTCATAAGATCATAGATTCAGAGTTAGAAAGACCCTTAGAAATCAATTGCCACCATTCCCCATTTTGTAGTGGAGGAAACTGAGGAACAAAAGAGGTTAGTTAACCCACTTGTCTTCTCTTTTTTTATAGGTAATAAATGCTTCTTTATTAAAGATGAAGAAACTTTGGTTCAGAGAGATAATAGCTAGTATTTATATAGCTGTATGGTTTGCATATTTTGTGTTATTTCATTTTTTACATGCTACTTCCTATGATCCTTATAACTCTAGGAAGTAGGTGCTATTATTATTACCATTTTACAGATGGAGAAACTGAAGTTTAGAGAGGTTACTGTGACTTTCCTAGGATCATACAGTAGGATACGAACTTGACTCCAAGCCCACCACTCTGAACCACCAAGTGCTTCGGGACTCCACCTGAAGCTTCGTCCATTGTTCTTTTCACTACACCAGGTAGCTGCCTAGATGAGTTCTAAGATCCCTCCCAGTCCTGACATTCTGTGACCCTTACTAGGGAGATACAGGGAGGTGGAGGATCGAGGTCTAGCCTGGGAAATGGGACTTCCCTTTCCCCCTACCTCCCCATAGGAAGATGACACAGGAAACGGCGGAGAAACCGTAACTTTATTATACGAAGGCCAAGAGAGGATATTGTGACCGCCCTAGCACCAGGGGCACGGATGAAAGATCCGAAGATTCCCCTCAGGCAACGTCCAAGCGAGCGAAACTCTGGTCCATCCCCAGGCTGTTCTCCACGTAGACTTCATACTTGCCGCTGTCCTCAACTGTGGCCCGGCGAATGGTCAGCATAGTGTTAGTGTTGCCGATCTCATAGTACACCCTGCAAGAGAGAGGGTGAGAGGATATCGGTGCCGGCAGTGCCCCAGGCCACCTCGATCTCCGGGACCCATCCCCCAACCCCTACCCGAGACCCCACCCAGAGCTCCATCCTCTGCCCCGTCTCTCGCCTGTCATCCTCTTCAATGTCCAGTCCGTCCTTGGTCCATCCTACGTCAGGAGGTGGCTCTCCTAGGATTTCTGCGGTCAGCGTTACCGTGGTTCCTTTGCGTGCCTTGGTATTATCTGGTCCCTTCTTGATCTTCGCTGGGACTGTAGGATGTGTAAGGAGAAAACCGATAAGGGAGCAAAGGGATGGATGAGGAAGAGTTCTCTCCTCCCAGCCGCCTCTCCTGGGACTTGGCCATCAAGGGATTTGCAGCTTAACCTTAGAGATTGTCCAATCTCATTTTACGCGTATGGGTAACACTGGACATGGAGGCAGGAGATCTGTGTTCAAATTCCAGCCTTGTCACTTGATAACCGTGTGACCCTGGGCAAGTCACTCAACCTGTGAGCCTCAATTCACTGGATTGTTGTGAGGAAAGTACTCTTTAAAATATTAAAGAGCTAGAAAAATATGCAGTATGTATCTACAGATGAAGACAATGTGGTGCGGTGAGTTAGCACACAGCCTCGGTCCCTGTGGGAAACGGGAAGTCAGGAAACCTCTTGCGACCTGGCGCGAGCTGCTTGACCTTGCAACACTCCCTGCCCCGCCCACCTCGCGGGCTGGTGGTGAGGCTTAACTGACAGCGCGAAATGCCCAACAAACTCCAAGAGTAGGTGGCTGTAACTATCGACGGGAAGGTTGTATGTACCTTCCACAAGTATCCGCGCAGAGTCCGAGCACTCGCCGAAGGGATTGGACACGTTGATGCTGTACTGGCCCAGGTCAGCTAGCTCTCCGTCGCGAACCACCAGCGCCACCACGTCAGGGTCCTCGAAGACGTAGCGGTACTTGGGCCCATCACGCAGCTCCTTGCCGTCTTTGCTCCAGCGGATAAAAGGGTCAGGGAAAGCCGAGATCCGACAGGAGAGTTTCGCTGCGCTTCCCTCAATCAGTACGACGTCCTGCAGCGGCTGCAGCACGCGTGGTGGCCCCTTCTCTTTCAGCTCTTTCCGGGACCTGTTCAGGTCAACGCCATTCTTGAGCCTGTCTCTTTCGGCGCAACTTCGGACCACTCCTCCCCACAAAACAGCCGAATCACCAGGCGGGTTCCCCTTCCAGTCTTTCCTCAAACTATTGACCCCATAGCCTAATTCACAACCTTCTCTTCATTTGACCTCTGGGTCATAGACCACGTCCTCAGTAGGACGCCTCCTGACCCAGATATCTCTCTCTCTCTCTCTCTCTCTCTCTCTCTCTCTC
>NW_027186457.1:612856-686694 GCF_028583685.1 Petaurus breviceps papuanus | reverse complement strand
ATCTGGGAAAGCAGATGGTGAACACGAATTTCAAGGCCTAGAAAGAAACTTTTCCCAAATAGCCAGTAGTTCCCTCCCAAAGCAGAAACTGAATGGGACACTAGGGGGTCCGAACTCACCACGGAACTGGGGGCAGAGAGACCAATAGAAAGGGATTGGGTTGAAGGGGTAGGGTAGCGTTCCGCGTGGAGTCCCCAGGACAGTACAGGACCGGACGGGGAGGGCAGGTGGCCCCGCGCCCCTGGCTTTATATACATATCCCCTCCTCTCCTTGTTTGGCGTGGTAGCCCGTGGTCCCCCCGGGACCCCAGTCTTTGCCTACCCAGCCCGAGCTGGATCCTTATTTAGCCCGAGGACGCCGGGGATGCTGGCTCAGCCGTCGCTGCTAACCCGTGGGGGAAACCCGAGTGCTACTGGGACCCTCATAGCGTCAGCGATCCGACAGCTGGACAGCGAGACACCGCCCCGCCCTCCTTCCTCCCACTCCCAACAGCAGAACACTTGGGGAGGATAGAAGCAGAAAGTGCAATTCTCTGAGTGAAGTTCGAGTATACCCACGCGACCAATCATGAGAGTTAACAGAGCCACTGTGACCAATCAGGCAAAGCCTCGGTGCCCAGACCTGAGTTAGTCTGAACTTTCTGCCTAGAAGCTTGCAGTCCTGCTCTCCCCTGCCCCCAAAACCAACCAATGGGCAGATGGGAGGACAAAGGAATGGTGGGGGAGGTCGGGCCCCCACCCTCCTAACACACTCTTTTCTGTTCTGTTTTCAGAGTATTGGGTAAGACTGGATCGGATGGTTTCTTGAGAATAAGTATAGACTCTCTCGGCTCCCACACTCCTGCCTCTTTCCCCATTCCCCACAACCTTTAGAAAATCAATGTTCTGTAGTGGAAAAATCACTAGACTTTGCAGTCAGAGAGCTTGGGTTTTTTCCTCAGCTGTAAAATGAAGAAAGTTAAGACTCGATAACCTGAAAGGTAACTTCCATCTCTGCATTTATTATTCTAAGAACCTATGGTACTTCCTCAACTGATGACTGGTGTGACCTTGAGCAACTCACTTGCTAGGTGTGCAATTGATAGTGTTGGGCCAGGAAGACCCAGATTGAAATGTGGCCTCAGACACTGCCCTAGCTGTGTGACCGTGGGCAAATCTCTGCCTCAGTTTCCCCACCTGTATAAGCACCTACTTCACAAGATTGTTGCAAGGATCAAATGAGATATCTGCAAAAAGCTTAGCATGGTAGCTAACACATAGTAGGTGCTTTAAAAAATATTTGTTCCCTCCCCCTCTATTTCTTTGGGCCACAGCTTTCTACTAGTTCTGGCCTTGTAATATTGGATCTAACATTTCTTGACTATGTGACCTTGAGCAGATCAATTAACCTCTTTGAACATCAGTCACCTCATCTGGAAAATGGGTAGTTATGAAGAAAATCCTATATAAATGTAAGTTATAATTAGACATAACCTCATCCTTTGGTCTCTGACTGAATAATAAAGAGAGTCAGGATATCTTCGGAAACAAGACAAAAGTCACCTGAAGGACTAAATCTGAGTGTAGGTTGGGGAGGCAGGATGTTATAGTGGAAAGAATACTGGATTTGGGATCAAAGAACCCAGTTTCAAATTCTGTGTGAACCTGGGAAAGTGATTTCCTAATCTCTAAAATGAGAGGGCTATATATCAAATTGCTTAGGGAATAGGGAGGACAGAGGGAGAGAAAGATTTGGAACTCAAAATTTTTAAAAACAAATGTTAAAAAAATGTTTTTCCTTGTAATTGGGGAAAAAATAAAATATTAAAAAAAGAAAGAAAATCTGGAGAAAGAACCATGGAGTCTGAATGCAGAGCAAAGCAGACCATATTCTTTTTTGTTTTGGTTTTTTTCTTTCTCATGGTTCTTCCCATTCGTTATAATTCTTCTATGCAACATGACTAATGTGAAAATATGTTCAATAGGAATGTATATGTAGAGAGCCTATATCAGATTGCGTGCCATCTTGTGGAGAGGAAGAAAATGTAAACCTTATAGAAGTGAATGTTGAAAACTAAAAACAAATAAATTAACTTTTTTTAAAAAGAAAGAAAATTATCCTCTTTTCCAGCCTGAAATCCCTGATGAGCTGTGTGACCTAGGGCTGGAAGGAACCTCTGAAGCCATCTAGTCCAATCCCTTCATTTTTTAGATGAAGAAACTGGGACCCAGGGAAATGATTTGTCCAAGGTCACATAAATAGGAATCACTAGAATTGAGATCTGAACCTAGGTCCTCTGACTACATAGCTCTTCCTGTTTAACTATGAAGTGGAAGAGTCTTTGCTCTTTATTCTCCTAGAGGAAAATAAAATCCCTTCCTCAATCTAAAATCCTAACAGTTTATAATTCTCTTCACCAAAGTCCAAAGAAGGGCTGAGCTGGGGCAGAAAGCCTGGGAATTCTTGTGAGAGAGCAACTGGATTCAAATGGCAGGAAAGAAAATTGCCAATTAATGCCTCTTCCAAGTCATGAGTCTCTTAACGGTAATTGAGCCCATTTCCATTCAGAGTGATGGTTTTGGTTTTCTCCTTCACCCAAGGTGGAATCAAAAGGGCTGAGGGAGAAGCTCAGGTAGGAGAGGAGGGTGTTACTCCATGAGGCTATCAGGCTTTAGGACTACTCAGTCCAAACCCCAAACTCTAGGGCACTTCCCAGGCTGGACCAGTCAGCAGTATAGTCTAGCTCTGGATGACTAAGCTAGGAGACGGAAAGCTCTTGATAGATTAGAGAATGAGATGAAATTAACAGAAGTAAATGTAGAGTTCCTGAGCTCATAATAAATGTATATATATAATATATAAATTATATATTATTATATATTACATATTATATAACAAAATTATATGCATTCATATATTGCAATCATTATTTTCTATATAATGCATGTGTATGTATATACAAGCTCAGTATAAACTAATGATGGGATGTGTCAGCCAAAAGCTAATGCCTTCTAGATTGCATTGCAAAAAATAGTATCCATAATAGGGGAGGCCATGACTCTGGTCAGACCATCTCTGCAGTACTGTGTTCAATGCTTGCTGCTACACTTTAGACAATTTGAGGCACATCCAGAAGGCAACCAGGATGGTAAAGGTTCTGGAGAAAATGCTTTATCAGTGTCATTGGAAGAAATTGAGAACGTTTCGATTGGAGAAGAGATATCTTAAAGGGGCCATGATGGCTCTCTTTAAGATTTTGAAGATACTATGTAAAACAGGAAAAAGACTTGGTCTACTTGCTCCCAAGAGAGGACAAGTAGGTTTGGAAATGCAGAGAACTGCATTCCAAACAATTAAAGCAATCCAAAAATGGAATGGGCTGGTGGGGGATATAGCAGGTTCCCCCTCACCAAAAACCTTTAGGCAGTGGCTGGCTGGATGACCACTTGCTAAAGATGCTTTAGAAGGTATTCTTGGTCAGATAAGGGGCTTCCATAAAGCTCTGGAATGGGCTGTGCTTCCTCATCTGTAAAATGGCCCCTGGGATCCCTTCCCATCAACAGAATCAAGATGCCCTCCTGAACAGCAGCTCAGAATTGCCAGATCTGAGGTGTAAAAAGGGATGGGAGCACAGAATTGATCCCTCCAGGTATCTTGCAGCTATTCAGGACCAATATAATGGCTCAGCCCTGCCAGGCTTCATGGAATCCTACAGCTCTAACGTGATGATTCATTTATTTCAAAAAGAAAAAAAATTGCAGCATGTTGACTTGTGGTTAAAGGTAGAATTACCCTAAGTTTCCCATAGGCCCAAGTCCTTGATTGGGTCCTGTCACTACAGATAGATCCTTCAGCTCTGGTATACATTCCCAGCAGACTGATTTTCCTTTCTTTCTTCCTTCCTTTCTTTCTTTTCTTTCTTTCTTTTTTGACTAGGTAAAAGAGGCCATTCTTTGCCTCATTTCTTACCTAGCCTTAATCACTGAATGGACATTGTCTCAGTCAAACTGAGACCTGGGAAAGACCTTAGCTTAAAAAGGCCAAGGTCTCCCACTGCACCAGGGCTATCTCCAGTTGTCCTGATCTATATCTTGCCACTGTACCCAGATGGCTCCAGAGGATAAAGTGAGTCTGGTGACTTTGCACACCCCTCCTTCACTTAAATCCAAGCCACTTACATGCCATGGCATCACCTCCCTGATGTCATGGTCCTCTTTGAGAATGAAGGACAAATAACAACATTCCCAGCAACAGGAGGCAGCTGCTGCTGGTCAGGTTTCTGCTTGTAGGTATTCTTATGTGCCAGTCATGTGTGTCTACCTTGTTCTCTCTTCTTTGGTGTCGTTTCTCAGTCCCTAGTACAGAGCTCTACATAGGAACGATGTTTGAGGAATTAGTTGGGAAACAAAATGGCATGGTTGAAAGAACACTGATCTGGATTGGAATCTTGGTTTAGATGGTTCCTGGCTGTGTGATCAATGGCAAATTACAACCTTTCTCAGACCTAGTTTTTTAGCCCCTCAGCCACCATGAACCTTTTCCTAATCCACAGAGGACTTATGCTGATCTCAGGGCTCCCATTATCCATGGGAATGTGAGGTAATGCTACATGCTTGGCTGCTGCAGGTGAAATCTTGTTTTTCTTGGCCTTTCTGTCCTTCCCACACTACTCCAAGTGCCTCCATAAGCCCTTGGAATGTCCTAAATTTTCTCATCTGTAAAATGGGCATTTATTTGTATTCCCCACCTCACAGGGTTATTTTAAGGAATTTGCTTTGTAAATTATCAAGAATTATGCAAATAGAAAGTCAAAATATTGATTGGCTTACAGTAACAAAAAGGGCTAGGATCTGGGCCTGGCTGTGCTGAATAGATGAGGGAGGGGAAAAGAAAGGAAGGGGGGAAAAAAAGGAAGCGGGTAAAGAAGGGAGAGAGGGAGAGGAGGAAGGAAGGAAGGAAGGAAGAAGAAAGGAAGGAAGGTAGGAAGGAAGGAAGGAAGGAAGAAAGGAAGGAAGGAAGGAAGGAAGGAAGGAAGGAAGGAAGGAAGGAAGGAAGGAAGGAAGGAAGGAAAGAAGGAAGGAAGGAAGGAAGGAAGGAAGGAAGGAAGGAAGGGAGGGAGGGAGGGAGGATTTATTGAGTGCCTATTGTGTGCTAGGCACTGTGCCAAGTCCTTTTCAAATACTATCTCATTTACTCTTAGGGCTGAGAATAGAATTTGGTGGGGAACTGGAGACTGACAGGAGGTAAGGCATCTATCCAGCAGAGCTGTAGAGAAGTCAGGCTAAGCTAAGCAAAATAGCTCCAGTAGCCATTCTCCTAGTTTCCTGCCTACTGCAAAGTTCTACTTGGCTACCATCCCAATGTGACTTCTTGGAGATTAGGGGGGCAGCTCACTTCCTGGGGCCTCACTTGGTGAGGAATGTTATACCTGAAGCACCTAACCCAGGGACTATATTGTTTATTAGGACCAAACTGGTCTAGAGACTAGTAAAGGAAAGGAGAGGATTGGCTAGAGAAGACAGGGACTGGGGAAAAGAAGGCAGGAATCCCAAACAAGGAAGGAAAAGTGGTGGGGGAAAGGAAGTATGAAGAGTCAATGTTAGGGTCTGGATAGTATAATAGCACAGTCATCTGGAGAGAAGACTTCCCAGATAGAGGTGGGGACTAGAGAGAGGGAATAAGCATTTATATAGTGTTTACTGTGTGCCAGACACCATGCTAAGTTCTTAACAACTTGATCCACACAACAGCACTCTGAGGTAGGTGCTATTATTATCCTCATTTAACAACTGAGGAAACGGAGGCAGAGGTTAAGTGACTTGCCCAGGGTCACACAGCTAATAAACGTTTGAGGTCAAATTTGAATTCAGGTCTTTTTGGCTCCAGGCCCAATCCTCTGCGCATTATTGTAGCTCCTAGCTGGTAATCTAACTTATACTTTTGTGTCATTTGGCAATGTGGTAAAACCTATAGACTCCTTCTCCAAATAGTGTTTATTGTGTAAAATATATAGGATTACAAAGGAAACCAAAGATTAGTGACAATATATGGTCATTTTTGCCCACCCAAATTCATGGACCTCCTGAAATCTATCCAGGGAACCATCCATGGACCCCAGGTAAAGAACTCAGCTCTCTAGGAAGCAAAAGTGAGCCCTACTCCCCCTCCCCCACTTCCTAACCCCCCTCAGGAAAGTCCCCAGACAGAACACAAAGGTCTCCCTGGTCTCCTTGTTGTTTTTATTGGCCCTGGGACAGACAGACAGATAGATGGAGGCTGGAGAGATAGGCAGGGCACAGGACAACACTGGAGATAGGGGTTGGGTGAAGGATGGAGAAAGGAAGGGAAAACTTCACAAAAGTCAATAAATAAATAAATATGAGGGCCGTGAGGGCAAAGGGAGGAGGAAGGTGGTGGGACCATTTTAGACCCAGTGCAAGAAGCCTTGAGCCACAAGTTGAGAGGATGGGGCAAGACCCCCTCCCCTCCATTGGGCAGAGAAAGGAGGGAAGAGGAAATACAGCCTCTCTAACCTCTTTTCTCACTGATTCCCAACCTCCAGGCAATCCTGTTCTTGAACCCCCTTGTTGTCTTAGGATGTATAGTCTCGATGGGTCTACAGCCCAGCTCCCCTCATCCCTTCCTCACAGACTGAACACCTCCTCCCCAATTTCCTAGGCTCCATCACTCACCCACCTAACTGGCCTCCTGATGTCCTATCTCTCTTGCTGCTTCCCTTTCTGGTTCATCAATCCCTTCACTGATGGCTCCCATCCCATTGGCCTCATGATGCTGGCTGTCTCATTTCCCTTTCCTGCACTTTCTTGTCTTCAGTAATGTTGCTTACACCCACCTTGCTCAACATTCCGCTTGATTTCTACCCCAAGGGCTCCCCATCCAACAACTAGACTCCCTCCATGTCCTCCCCTTTATCATTTTTCTTTCTCTCTGCCCCCTTCTGCCCCCTGCCCCAGTCTTGTGACTCATTATTCCCTCTCTCCTTGTTCCTCATCTCCCCCAGCTCTCAGTCCTTCAGCCTGGTTGAAGCTTATTGTACCCCAGATGGGGTTTATGCTATCCCTGGGGCTCTCGTTGCCCATGGGTCCATGAGGTAATGCCACCTGATTGGCTGTTGCTGGTGGTATCCGGTCCCCTTTGGCCTCTCTGCCTTTCCCCACCCTACCCCAGTGCTGCCACAAGCCCCTGGAATGTCCCGTGTACAAGGGCAGGGAAGTCCAGGAGCTGGATTGCAGGAATCCCAGAGTGCAGAGTCCAGGAGGCTAGGGGGTGAGGGGTCTAAGGTCCAGGAGGCCAGGGATCTGGGGTCCAGAAGGCTAAGGGCTGCCAGGGTAGGAGCGTAGCAGCACCTTATGGCGGGTGGCAGCCTCTGCCCGTCGACGTTTCTGTTCCCCCAGGAATTCCTTCAGCCTATTGGTGGTAAAAGTCAACGTCTGGCGCCGAAGCTTCATCAGGTAGGCATCCTGAAGCCAGGGGTGTGACAAGCAATCCTGCAGTGAAGGCCGGCTCCTAGAAAACAAGGATGGATTGGGGATCAGGATGAGCTGGGAGAGAAGAACTCATCCAAGGCAGGAAAAGGCAGGGACTAAGGAAAGGGACAGCCTCACCACTCACCAGGGGTGGACAGAAAGGACCTTGCGCAAAAAGAGGGCAGCACTCTGGGAGGTATTGGGGTACAGCAGGAAGGCATCAAAGCGGCCCCCAACAATCCGGGCTTCTGTCTCCCGGGGGTCTGGCTCATAAAATGGGGAGCGTCCACTGAGCCTGGGGAAAGACACAGCAAAAAGGTCAGTATTGGGGGCAGGAGAGAAATTGGATGTTGAAAGAACAATTCCAACCATGTTGTGTATGGGAATGCACACCACCACCACCCTAGCCCCTGAGGCAAGGTATTGGAAGAATTCTGGAGAAGGAGCTGCCAGGAAATAACGAAATGGGAAAGATGTATAGAGAGAGGGAAAAAAAATCAGAGGGAAGGGACCTTAGAGTCTATTAAATCTTATCCTCTCATTTTCCAGATGAGGAAACTGGGACTCAGCGTTGTTGGCTTGCCCAAGAGTCACACAAGCAAGATTATGCCTGAAGTGGGATTCAAACCCAGAGCTCCCTGACTCCAAGCCTAGTACTCTACCATACCACCCTACCTCTCGCATCGGGTCCACAGAGGTGGATTTCGAAGTAAGAGAAGGATACTCCAAGGGGGAGGGAGGCAGGGGAGTCCCAGGACCAGAACTTGGGGAACATGAATGGATTCCTCAGCATAGGGGTTACTCACATGATGTAGGCAAGCACACCGACACCCCAGATGTCTGTGGCAGAACCAATGGGTTCACCTTTCACCATCTCAGGAGCTGGCAAGAGACAGAGACACAGTTGACCCAGCTACCCATGTATGGTGTCTTTTCTGGGTATGGGGGTTCCCCGATGCAGCCAGGGAGTAGCTGTGAGAAGCCCAAGTCTCCAACCATCACATCACTCAAAACAGTTACAACTAAGCAGCCTCTACCACTTGATGAATACAATCCATACTTGGAGACTGGCATTCAAGACCCTTTTCAACCAAATTTTCTTTTCAGTACTAAATATCTAGACAGAGTAACCTATCCTTGATCCCTTCTTCACCTTCCACTCCCTCCTTGACTCTTGGTAATCTAACTTCCTTTCTTCTACTTGCCCCATTGACATTTCTCCCTTCGAGGTCATCAGTGACCATCTTACTGACAAATCCAGTGGCTTCTTCCCAGTCCTCACCCCCCTAGAAGTCTCTGCAGCACTGGACACCCTTAACGCCCTTCTTCTGGGTACTTTCTCTTCCCTTTTCTTTCCTGCCATTGTACTTAGCACTGCCTGTCTGACCATTTCTTCACTCTATTATTTTCCAGCTCTGCTTTCTCTTCCTGACCCCTCATAGCACCAACTCTCTTCCCAGTCCTATTCCCTGATAATTCTCCTTCCTGTGCTTAGCACAGTGCCTGGCACATAGTGAGTGCTTGATAAATACTTGTTTCCTTCCTTCCTATACCCTGTATTTGAGAGAAACTAGACAGCTCTTTCTCCAAACACATCTTTCAGTTTCTAGAGTGCCTTTACTTGAACTGATGCCCACACAGACTATGTTATTTTCTCCTCTCCCGTTCTTCAAGTCTTGAGGGAAAGGGCAGTGACCTCTCCTCCCTCCTCTGGAAACTCACAGTAAAGTATCTCTAGTTCTTTTTGTTTTTCCCACCCTCTACTTCTCTATTAGAGTTAGGATTACACATCTCTCCATACTTGACTTGAAGACCTTGCTTCAAGAAGAAGTACATCTTTGTACTGCTGAAGCACCTAACACAAAACCGTGCATATAGCAGGCACTTGATAAATGTTTACTAAATTTAATTTGCCAAATAAATGACTAAGTGCATCAAGGATCATAGACATAGGTCAGCCATTAAATGACTCTACATATCCAGTTATCCATTCCACATCACAAGCATTAGGGGTGCAGTGCCTCCACCACCTGGAAAATTCATATAAAATTTTCTGGCCCTTCCTTTGTACCAGAAAAGAATCCTGAATTATATTATTATAATATTAAAAGATAAGATATGTTGATACTATGCAATACTATACATATATTTTATGCATTTCTGAGTTTCTAAACTGTGTTGTCTGTTGGCTTTCACGTTTATTTGCAGCTTCTGCAAAACTCTCCCCAAATTCCCATTTAATTTCTTATATTGACCCATGATATATTGAAACCATGATGGGGGAACCTGAGATGTGGGAGAGTTAACTGTATAGTCAATATGGCAGGCACTGGGTATCCTTCCTCTCCATTTCCCACCCCCCCCGGGGTGTGGATGTCCGTGGAAAAGCCATACATGTTAAGTTCCCGGAAATCTCAGGGCTATGACTTGGGTGGTCCGGTATATGCCAGTGCTTTCCTGAGCTATGGTAGATCTGGAGTTAGCAAGGAGTAAATGTCAGACTAGGTCCCCTGGCTCTTTTCCTCTTTAGCCTTTGGCCAGGTTGTGTGAACCCTTAGACCTACTCAGTTGAGCTGGGTCCAGAGACCAGCCCAGGCCTTTAAAAGAATTTCCACCGACCCCAGGTTTTATAACTTACAAAGTACTTTTTGCTTAGAGTTGGCTGTAGAAGGGGTGGGGTCCCAGTAGATTCCCTGAGCGACCCTTGGATAACAAGGTAACCCCTTTTAAGCTCCCCTAAGCCTGGCTCACTACCCTGCAGTTTCCAAGGTCTGAATGCATCTTGCATGGTTTTCTAGGGACGTTTGCACCACAGCGGGGGATGGAGGGGGAACACTACCCAGAGCCCACCACTCCTAATGAGGAGCCTGAGCAGCCCTCACCCATGTACTCCAGCGTGCCAGTGCGGTGCCCCAGGGGCTGCAGGGCCTGGGGGCTGTAGGGCTGGGCACTGCCAAAGTCCACAATCTTGAGAGCATTGTCATGTGTGAGCAGCAGGTTGTCGGGTTTGATGTCCAAGTGCAGCACGTGGTGGTCATGTAGGTATTCCAGCCCCTGCAGCAGCTGGACCACATAGGTGGCCACATCGTCCTCAGAGTACCGAAACCTGGAGGGAGGAAACGAGGAGGATGGAACTGGAGGTCAGGAGGCAGGGCACAGCCACTCTCTCGGGGCCAACTCCCCTGCTGTACATTGTGGACTGTGGCTGGAGTCCTCAATTACCCCCCAAGCTAGCCAGCCAAAAGCCACACTCATCGTACCGTTCACTGAGTCCGCAGAGCAGCTCACGGTTCCCACAGCTCTCGGCGATGAGCACAAGGTAGCGGGGGGTGATGTATGCTTCGTGCAGGGACATGAGCCGCTCATGGTGTAAAGAACGTAATACTTCATACTCCTGAAGCACCTGCTGTTTCCCCTCTGCCACATAGGGGACGATCTTTGCCACGAATGACCGACCTGTGGCATTCTCCCGGCAAGCCCTCACCACGCCAAAACGACCCCTGAAGGGGGAAGGAAACCACTGGGTGAGGTCAGGGGAAATGAGGGGCATGGAAACCCCTGAATAAGGGCTGGAAGTCAGAGTGGGGGCTTTTGGGGAAAGAGGAAAGGTGTTTTGGCATCTGTCACATCCCATATCTGGGTTTGAATATCAGGATTCAGCATCAACCTCTCCACTCCCAGATCTACCATAACCCTGCCCTCAGCCAACAAGTATTTATTAAGTGTTTATTATATTCAAGACTGAAAATACAAAAAAAAAAATGACACCCTGGGTATACACACCCTCCTCCTCATCCCTCTTTTAGACTTGCCTGGCCTTTTCCTCCAGGAAGGTATAGGGTTTCTGGGGAGGTCCCTGACGAAGTGTGGTGCCCTCAGGGCCAGGAGAGCTGCGGGGTTCACTTCCTGGAGAGCTGACCCTCTCCTTGGCTGGGGTAAGGCTGCGCACGGCCACTTTAGTGGGGCTAGGGGTAGGCTCAGGGGCTTGGGGCTCAGGGATAGTGGGTTCTGACACAAAAGAAGTCACCATATACATAGGGGCTGGGGAGGAGGTTGGTTTACTCTCAGGGGTGCTAGGGGATGGGGCTTTTGTGTTGGAAGCAAGAGACTCGGGCCTACCAGGTAGGGGCTGATCACTGAGGGATGCTTGCCGTGTAGCCAGCAGACCCCTGTGCTTTCTTGGAGGAGTTGGGGGAGGTGGGCCTGAAGCCTTGAGGTGAGACTGGACCTGGTTAAGGGGCAATGGGGGAGAGGTGGAGGTTGGGGCAGAAGGAAGAGACTGTGGAGAGTCTGGAGTCAAGGTAGATGTGGGCTCAGGAAGTGGAGCTGGAGAGACTGGTGAGGACGGTGCTGAGGTGGCAGGGGAAGGTGTGGCTGGAGCTGGGGAGGCAGGGGTTGGGGAAATTGGGGCTGGAGACTCTGGGATTGGGGCAGCTGAGGTTTGTGTGACTGGGGCTACAGAGGCTGGGGAAGCTGCAGAGGCTGGGGCTGGGGGAGAGACAGGTGAGGTAGGAGTGGAAGGAATAGGGGTCCCAGCTGGCACTGAGGTAACAGGGATTGCTTGTTGAGTGGCAGATTTCAAAACTGGGGTATCTAGACAGAGAAAAGAGAAAACATGTGCTATAGAACCCTCCGTGTAGAAGTGAGGTCCTGGTGATGGACGAAGGTGGAAAGGAGAAAATTCTATACTAAGCAGACAGCATCCCAAGGTCCTGAGGGCTAAGGGGACTGAAGAGTATTTGAATCCCTCTGATTCCAAAACCACCAGGGCCCCACTCCATCAATACTAAATTATTCCCAGCATCCATCCCACCAGGGCCCCAGTCCCCTAGCCTCCTCCTGACCTGTGGCTTTCCCAACAAGGACCTTCTCTGATGCATTGCTGAAGGGGCCCTGCCCAGCACGGTTGGCACAGGCCACTCGAAACCTCACAGTCATGCCCCTCGGCAGCTGGGTCACATTATAGTAGCAGTCAGTGATGCCTGAACCCACACAGTGCCATACAGATTCCCCTGGGGGCAGAGAGGAGATAATGGTGGGAGGTAGGCAGTGGGGGGGGGGGCTGTCATGAGGCCATGGGAACGTGGGGGAGGACTATAAAGAAATAAGGGAGGGGTAGTGTGCTGGGGGTGGGAGCTAAGGGGAAGGGGAGAAGAGAGGCCCAAACCTCACTTCTCCCTCCCCTCCAGTCCCTCTCAGAGACTTCTCTTCACTCCCATCATCCCAGATCCTCTCCCAGCTGCCTCTGAACTCCCCTGAGCCCCAAGGCTCACCATCTATACGTCGCTCTAACGTGTATGTACAAGGTGCTCGACTGTCTCCGGGCTTCCACACCACCAATGCTGTATCCTGGTATTTCTGGGGCACTTCAGGGGGAGCCAGCTTGCCTGGAAGACCTAATTGGAAGAAGACCTCATGAGCCCTTCAAACCCGAGCCCGATATCCCTCTGCTTCTTCCCCCTCCTCTCTCATCCCTCCATCCCCATTCCTACTGAGGGTCAGCAGCCTTCCCACCCCTGATCTTGTTCCATGTACTCACGGGCTACAGCCAGCGTGCAGGAGCTAGTAGCACTGCCCAAGGCATTACGGGCAGAACACTCATACAGCCCAGCATGGCGCTTCCCAGCACGGGGGATGGTCAGCAGCTGCCTTCCATCTTTGCAGGATACTATAGTGACTGACGGTTCTGACCGAAGGGACTGCTTGTCTGCAGGGGCCAAGAAAGGGCCACGGACATGTCAATCCTCTAGTCCCTGCCCCGTAACTGTCTGATCTCCTCATGATCTCCCAGACAACCCTGGGCCCCCTCTCTCATTGCTAAGCACCTCCTATCTCCCAAAAGCCAGTCAAGCAGAATCCATCTCTCCCGAATTAAGGGGCAGGTCCAGGGTGAAGGAATGGGAGGTAGATTGGAAATAATCAGCCCACTTTTCATACAGCTCACACAGAATGAGGGTAGGAGCTATGGTGGGGCAGGGGGTGGCAGGAGAAAAAAATACGCATTGCTACCTTTTGTCCAGGATATGTGGGGTGCAGGGCAGGCTGCTGGGAGACACAGGAGGGTGGCTGCCTCCCCATCTAGCAGCACCTGGTCCTTCAGCTTGATATGAAAGACAGGGGGAAAGTCTAAAGGGAGAATTAGAGAAAAGTCAGGTGTTAGCCTGAGGAAATGTTAGGGAGTGTGTATTGAAAAGGGGTAGGTCTCTGAGTGCTTAGCTCAGATTCTAATCGATAAACATTCATTGGGAGTCTTCTTTGTGCAAGGTGCTACAGGGCCTGCTTATGGATCAGGCAAAAGCCCTATCCCAATAGTGGATGAAATAAGGCATGTGCCGATGACAGCAGAAACCTAGATAGCACTTTTAAGCACCACTGGACAATAACAGCAAATGCTTATATACCATGAGCTTTGCAAAATACCATATGTAGTTGATCTCTTTTGCTCCTTACAACAAAGATGTGGAGAAGCTATTCTTATTGAAGTAGGTACTAACATTATTTCCATTTTACAGATGAGCCAACTAAGATTAAGGGAGTCACACACCGGCTAGCAAATGTCTGAAGAAGGATTCAAATTCTTAATAAACAGCAGCGACAATAATAGCTATCATTTCTAGAGTACCTACTATGTGTCAGAGACTATACTAAATCCTTTACAAATATCTTATTTTACTCTTAAAATAACACTGGGAGGTACTATGATTATGATCATTTTACAGATGAGGAAACTGAGGCAAACAGGTTAAGTGACTTGCCCAGTGTCACACAGCTAGTAAGCATCTGAGGCCAGATTTGAGCTCAGAAAGATGAGTCTTCCTGACTCCAGGATTCCAAGACACTGTGTTACCAAGATGGCCCTCTCTCCACCCTAGCACACTGTGTAGAAACAATGAATACAAAGTAGGGTGCCAGCATACATAAGAGGTACTCAGAGCTATGAGTATTCATAGAAGAGAAAGATCACTTTTGACTGATGGCAGGGAGGAATAATTCCATGGGATGAGAGTGAGTACATGGCTGGTATGAATCCAACTTTCCCCCTTACTCTAAGGGAGTGGAGCCAACAGCCAGGCTGGGACCACTATTATGGAAGTTTAATTGGACCCAGCTGGTGCTAGTTTAGCCTGGCCATGTAAATAGGAAGGGGCTAGAAAAGGCATCAGCTTGGAAACAAAGAACAGGGAGGTAGGGAGGGGGGAAAGCATCCATTAGGCACCTACTATGTGCTAAGGGCTTTACAAAGAGTATCCTATTTGATCCTCTTAACAACCCGGGGGGGAGTAGGTGCTGGTATTTCTACCACTTTCTACCCTTTCTACTCTTTTTACCACTGAGGAAACTGAAGCAGAAAGAGGTTAGTTGATCTGTCCAGGGTCACACAGACAGTAAATGTCTGAGGTCACATTGGAACTCAGGTCTTCCTGACTCGAAGGAGCCCAGGCCTGTCCAACCAGCTGCACCAGGCAGGGTGAAATCTCAAGTCAAAACCTGGATTCCACAGCTAGCTTTGCTTTCTCACCACCTGTGTGACTTTAGGCATGTCACTTAAAACCTCTCTGGTCATGTTTTCTGTTCTGTAAAAGGAGGTGAACAGACTCTAAGCTTTTTGAGATTCCTCTTGATTCTAAACTCCCCAATCCCAGGGTGCCACAGTCAGACTCAGACTCTTGAGAATGGGCTAGTCAGCCAGGAAAGCTGGGCTGTTCATTTATATAAAAATTCTGGGCATATCAGGACAAGTGGCCTATTTTCTGTAAGTTGGGTTCTGTAAGTTTCTCTTCATTGCTAGTCAAATCTTCTTTCCCACCCCCACCCCAGTCCTAACCTCTGTCTTTAACAAGTTATGGAGAAAGGAATTGGGTGTTCGTTTGGGGAATTCACTAGAGGCAGAGGCAGAAAGGGCTAGAAAGATGATGCACCCAGCACTTTGGAGGGGGAGAAAATTGGGGGGGGGGTTGACGAAAGGCACCCACTAACTGCTGAGTGTAATGGGAAAAGAAGCCCCCAGTGCTCAGAACAGCCAGGGATATATTTTGTCATATTATCCTAAGGAATGACAAGTGAGAAAAGGAAAGATTAGAGCAGGCTGGGTGGTCACTTCATCATGTGATTTGAGAAGGGCTGGAAAAGCTCACCACCCAAAAATATCTCTTTCCACCTCCCCCTCCCAACCTCCATGCTGAGATTCTACAAATAGAGACTCATTCTTTTAGATTAAGCACTACCCTCTCCCTCTTTTAAAGGCCTGAATTTTAAAGGCCCAGGGTGGCCTGAATATTGTGATAATGAGAATTGGGGCCAACAAATGAAAGACCTCAGGCTGGCAGAAAGGGCCCAGGAGGGGACAAGTAAAGGAGGTGGGGTGGAGAGAGATAGGGAAAGGGGCAGGAGAATGGAAAAGCAGAGGTTTTTCTAAAGGCCAGCCCTGGTTGAGAAGGTAAGCAAGCTAGACCTGGTTCTATCTGGACTTTGTGGCTAATACCAAAGAGTTATATGACATGTTCTGGTCCTGTTTCCTCATCTGTAAAATGAGGAATTTGTACTAAATGTTTCCTAGGTTCCTTGGCTCTGAGTTTGATAATTTTGCTGCCTAGGGCAAGGGTGAGGAGAGCAGAAAGGTGAAGTAGGATTGTAGCAGGGCAGGAAAGAGTAGGAATGAGGACCGTAGGGCTTGAGGAGACAGAAGGAATGTTTTAGGTACTGGAAAATCAGAGGGTTAGGTTCCCCAATGTCCTTCAGATATCTGGAACTGGTCTGGGCAAGGAGAAAATGACCAGCAACATTTCAAGCATGGTGCCCATGATGTGATGTCAAAGAAATAAATTCAACTGTCTGACCCCAAAATCCCACAGCCTGGCAAGACATCCAAGTTAGATCCTAGAATATCTTCCCTCCCACCACCCAAAACCAAGGAAGGAAAAAATAACCAAGGGAGGAAGTGTTGGTGGCACCAAGGACCTCCTACCTGACTCACTGCGTACATATTGGTAGTCCAAAGTGGAATCTTCCTGGACACTGGCTGGGAGGTTAGGCTGCGATGACCCTTTGTCCTTCCGTGACCTTGATAGGCCCCAGCGATCCCAGCGGGACCTAGTCCGGCCTTCCCCGGGACCTGCAGAAACCCTAACTCATTGGCACTGGCCCACCTGGCGCTGGCCCTGTCCTGTCCTTCTATTTTGACTCTGCAAATGCCCCAGCACAGGGAAGGCTACAGATAGAGAGCAATTGCCTCCCTCCCTGTCTTACAGGCCCATCTCAATCTTCTACAGTCTTTCTTCCTATTCTATTCCCAGACTCCCCCTTGCCTCATGCCTCAGTTTTAAATTCTTTTGGCCCTTGAGACTCTTCATCTTCCCCAAGGCCTGGGACAGACCACCCTACCCTTGTATATTTTCAGGTTGTAATGTATATGTTTTTAGGAGACTTATGTACCTGGTTTTATATTTCCTTGTTTTGGGCATGGGGAAGGCAGGAGAGAAGGCCAAGTTAGAATAATCAGTGACAAGGTAGAAACATGAGTATTTGGAACACCCACAAATTCCATGCAACCAGAAGGCTTCGTGATGGAGAGTGATCTCAGGATGGTAGAATGGACCAGAACACTCAGGTGGGTCATTCCCAACTCATCAAGGAAGGGGATGGGGGTGGAGGGAGGGTGCTCTTCTGCAATGGAAGAAGCCAATGTCCTCCAAGGTCAGGAGGAAGCCAGACGAGAAGGTAAATAGAGCATATCTCTCCAGCCTAGAATGAGTCATGGACCAAGCAAGGCCTGACTGGGTATCTTTAGTTGGAGTCACTTTGGAAACTATTCTAAATGAGATTTTGCACCTTGGTGTTCTCACCCTGGTGTTTGGTTGTTTTTGTCTTTTTTTCATTTGTTTAGTCTCTTTTCCCTAGAAATCCCACTTATAATCTGGACAGGGAGGTCCTGGAGTGAGCTTGAAAACATCAGGATAGGGCATCCCCTTATAGAATGGCCAGAGCAGAGGCAAGAGAAGGAATTAGAGATGGGACAAAGCAGATCACCGGGCCCATCAGGATCAAATGAGGTCAGGAGGGCCTCAAGATCCAGGAAGGTTTATATAAAGTGAAAGTCCAAGGGCTAAAGGCAAAGGTCCTTGGGATTGTCCACAAGGAGGAGATGGAATTTCTCCAAAGTTGACTCCCATCAGTAGGCCTGAGGCCTGGGGTCTTTTCTTCAGGACTGGCTGTAGTGGGCTCCCAAACCCTGGTCCTGTGCTAAGTGAGCTGATGAAAGCGTGGCCAGATCTTTGGCCCAGGCTTGTCTCCTGAGTGTCCGCCGTCTTCCGGCTCCCCAGCCCAGCAGCCCACCCTGCACCTAGGGCATCCCCAGTCTTGGTCCCCCTCCATCCCAAGAGTCTCAGTAAGCCTCAGGCCCCGCTGCTGACCCTTCCATCTGCTGCCCAGAGCCCGGCCCAACTTCTGCCCTCTCTGAGCAGGTTACCTGAAGAGGCTGATGCTGCGCTGCCCTCAGAACCCAGCGACTCCGCAGAGGGTGTGGCCGCGCCCGCTTGGGCCGACAGCTGGTTGTGGGGCAGGCCAAGGCGTCGCAGGCTCTCGCCCTCCGAAGTCGCCCTGCGCAGCCGGCCCAGCAGTGGCGTGCTCCCCCCAGACCGGCCTCCTGACTCCTCGCTGCTGCCGCTCCTGTGCAGACGCCCCGAGAGGCGCTCTAGGGTGGCACTGAGCTTCCTTCGAACAGCCAGCACCGGGGACCCCCTGGCCGAGTCACCCCCCTCGGAGCTCTCACCATCCGCAGCCCGGGGAGACCCCCAGGAGTGGTGACGTTGGGAGGGGGGTGTCCGGCGAAGCCTCTGGGACAGGGACAGGGAGAGGCGTCGTACCAGCCCCAGCTCCCCGGACCCCCCGGGCCCACGAAGGTCCTGCACAGATCGGGACCGCTCGGGCCGCTTCACCAGCTCCAGCGGGGTCCCAGCTGGGCTGGGCCTGTACATGCCATCCTCCTCCTCTGACCCCCGAGACAGGCCCCGCTCCTCGGACTGGGAACGGCTCAGCATCCTTAGTCTCCGAGCCAGGGGAGACTGGCGACTTTTCTTGAATTTAGCTTCAAACACTTCCTCTGAGTCCAGATTTTCAATGCTGCTTAAGCTCCTGTCTGAGCCGGTAGGCCTCGAGGGAACCGCTGTCTTTTCCCCAGAAGGAGGAGCAAGCCCCTTGACTCCCAGCCCTTGCTTCCCTGGGTGTGCAGAAGCCACCTTGGCAAAGACAGCTGCATGGGGCTTAGGCTCAGGGGGAGGGCCCAAGACAATCTTTGGGGCACCAGGCAGTTGGAGAGATTGCATGATTTGGGCATAGGGAGTAAGGGGGGTCTCTGGGACAGGGGGGACCACAGCTGCCTTTGAGGGTTCTGGGGTCCTGGAAGGTCCTGGCTTAGGCACTTGCTCTTCTCGAGCACTCTTGGGGGGCCCTGGTCGGGGAGAGCCCCTGGAGGAAGCCAAGGACTGCTTGGTGGCTCCTGGGGAAGCAGGTTTTGTAGGAGATAGCTTAGCAGGGATGGGTTTGGCAGGGCTGTGAGGCTGGGCTTCACTGAGGGCAGACAGAGAGGGTGACTCCTGTAACCTCCGGGCCCCTAGTCGGGCCACAGGGATCTCCAGGGGGGCTCCTGCCCGTCGGTGCCTCCCCCTGGGCTCTGCCTCCCCCTGGGAAAAACTACTGCTTTTCTGAAGGCTGCGTGCCTCAGGGGGCAGTGGGTGCCGGGGGGCTGCCTCACTGGAGGCCGCCCGTGCCAGCCGAGGATCACGAACCCTTCCTCCACCCCCCAGGCTCTCTAGCAGAGGTCCCCTGAGGCCGCTGACCTTGCCATCTTCAGGACCCACCCGAAGGAGCCTCTGACGCAGGGCCTGGAGCCTCTGGGCATACTCTCCCTCACCCAGGCCCCCCCTTGCCAGGTGGGCAGCCCCCGGGCTAGGGCTGCGGCGCTGGGGCAGGTCTACAGAGGCTGCCTTCTGCAGCCCCCGGCCCGGCTCCCGCAGCCCTGCCCCGGGCAAGGCACTCTCTGCTGAGCTACCCCTTCGAAGCTCCCCCCTGCGGGGAGCAGCTGCTTCAGGGGGCTGTGGGCCTGGGGAGGGGAGAGCCTGAGAGCCGGGAGCACTAGCATCTCCTGGAGGGGACCCACCCTGCTCCTGCCAGTCCATGGGGGTGGAATCCCTAGCATCAGGAGCCCCAGGGGCATCATCCTCAGTGGGGATGTCAGTGAGAGAGACTCGTGAGCCAGAGAACTCGGGCAGCAGCGGCCGAGGCACAGAGGGCAATTCCTCCAATTCCTCTTCTTCTGAGTCTGAGGAAGATGAAAGACCCCCTGGGGGTGGACGCCGAGGCACTGCCACCCACACCCGCTCAGGGGGAGCCCGCAGCAACTCTGGGATCGGGCGCAGCACCAGATGGCACTTGTAGCTGAGCTGGGAACGCTGGGAAGAAGGGAACATGGAAGTCAGGGGAGGGGGAGGAATGGGGGAGAGGAGGAGGACAGGCAGGAAGAGGCTTCAGGCAGAGACAGGGGATCCACCCCACATGGGCCCTTGTTTCCAACTAGTCACCTAGGGTAGGGTGCGGAGGGTAAGAGGAGGAAGGGGAAATAGGGATGTAAGAGGCAGCGATAAAGGTGAAAGAGGGTGAGAGAGACAGAGTGAGAGAGACAGGGAGAGGGAGAGAGACAGAGACAGAGAGACAGAGACGGAGACAAAGAGAGAGCAACAGAGAGACAAAGACAGAGACAGACAGAGACAGAGACAGAGATAGAGAAAGGAAGACAGAGAGAGACAGAAAAACAGAAACAAAGACAAAGAGACAGAAACAGAGAAAAAAGGGGAAAGGACAGAAAAGGCATTGCTTTTCTTTTTGCTGGTAAAAAGCCTGTATTATTACTATATAATTAAAGTGTTTGTGACACTCAAAAAAAAAAAATAATGAGCTGTGATTCTGAGTAGAGGGGCTACCCTGAAGATGCCGGAGCATATCATCAAAAATTGACCTGAGGGGCCACTAGGTGGTGCAGTGAATAGAGAATCAGCCCTGGAGTCAGGAGAACCTGAGTTCAAATTCGACCACAGACACTTGACACACTTACTAGCTGTGTGACCTTGGGCGAGTCACTTAACCCCCTCCAAAAAAAAGATATAAAAAAATTAACCTACATCAGAGGTAAAGCCAATAACTATAGATTGGGCTCAAAATCTGGCTGTCATTCCAGCTCCACAGATGCGCTAGAGCTGCTAGTGCCCTGGAAATGGGATATGAGGGGAGGGGCAAGCAGGGGCACTGCTTTTGGTGATAAAATCTGATGTAATGGGAAAAGCAATAGATTTAAAGCCAGAGGACTTGGGTTTGACTCCTAATTCTGCTACTTAGGACCAATGTGACCCTGAGGGAGATATCTCTGGGCCTCAGTGTCCATATGTGTAAAATGGACCAAATGACCCCTAAAGTTCCCTCCTAGGGCTAAATCTTATGTTCTCAGGAAAAATAAGTCCATCAGCTTAGGGGTTTCTGGCAGGGAAAGGTCTTGCTCAGGTCAGGCCAGGGATACTAGCATGGATGGGGGCCATGGGGCTGCCCTAATCCTACAGTTAATAATCACTAACATTTTTTTTTTTTTGCCTTTTGGAGCGCAGTTGGGGTTAAGTAACTTGCCCAAGGTTAAACAGCTAGTTTTTGTGTGTGGGTGTTACATGTCTGAGGCCAGAACCAAACTCAGGTCCTCCTGACTCTGGGCCGGCGCTTTACTCACTGTGCCACCTAGCCGCCCCATCACTAACATTTATATAGTGCTTTCTATGTGCCAAGAGATTTACAAATGTTAACTCATTTGATCCTCACACCTACCCTGGGAGGTAGGTGCTATCATGACCCCCATTTTAGAGAAACTGAGTCAGACAGAGATTGAGTGACTTGCCCAGGGTCACCAGCTATCTGAGGTTGGATTTGAACTCGAGTTTTCCTGACTCCGGGTCCATTACGCCACCTAACTGCCATCAAGCCCAAGGCTAGACAGTAGTTAGAACGAGAGGGCAAGAATCCACCCTTAACAGACTCATACCTAAACTTAGGAAACCTACTGAGACAGAAAAGTCCAAGACTAGAGTCAGACACAGTGGAAGGAAGTATGTGACAAGGCGTGTCACCATCAGGGGATGTGACAAAAAAGAAGGCTTCTCTCCATGCTCCTTTGGAATTGGGTACCACCCATCCAAAAAGGTCCAATGATGCTCTCCTTTGGTGCTGGGTCACGTCGTCTACTTAATTAGATTGGGCTCTGGCAAGGTTATGTAGATGGTCACTTAGGTAATGATTAAGAGGAAAGCCTGCCCATTGGCTGAGAATGGGACCCAGACTGTAAAATGGAGGAAGATTCTGGTTCAAGAGTTGACATTCTCCATTAGGTCAGAGTGTGAGAGACATATAAGGCAGAATATGGGCTCCAGACCTAGTGACTCACGACTTAGCAAGTTTGGGAACCATCCAGGCCAGGGTTAAAAGGATTCCTGTATTCATACTTTCAACAACTTGTACCCTCTCCTTGTGTCTGTATCCCCTTGGGGTATGGAGGGCATGGGGGCAGTTTAAGAAGGGAAAGAGGGAGTGAATGCTGGAGCCAGGGATGGTAGCAGTTACAGAAGAGGGAGGGAAATAAAAGCAGGTATAAGTAGGGAGACTGGGCAGGCTAAGGCCACCAGGATAGAGGATTTCTGGATCCAAGGGAGAGAGAGTCATATGGATATAGCAAGAAGGGATCCCTGAGTCAATCCCTTGGGGCAGTAACAAAAGCCAGGAGACTGCCATAGCCAGAAGGGCCCATAATCTAGGGCAAATGCCTCATAAGGCCAAGGGTGTACATGTGTATGTGTCAGACCTAAGGCATGAGTGAGGGCGTGTGTGTGTGTGTGTGTGTGTGTGTGTGTGTGTGTGTAGACTTGATGGAGGGATGAAATGAGGCAGGTAAGCGGTATAGTGGACAGAGAACTGGATTTGGAATCAGGAAGACCTGAGTTCAAATCATGCCTCAGACCCTTAACTACATGTGTGACCTTGGGCAAGTCACTTAACATCTTTCTGCTTCAGTTTTCTTATCTGTGAAATGGGGATAATAATAGCCCCTACCTTCTAGAGTTACAATGAGGATCAAGATGATATATGTAAAACAATTTGCAAACCTTAAAGCAATAAATGTATTTATATATTCAGATATATATTCATATATTCAAATATATATTCATGCAAGAATATGATGGAGTGTGTGTGCGTGTGTGTGTGTGTGTGTGTGTGTGTGTTTTATGAGAATAGGAGCCTAGCTCTGGCGAGGTGAGCAGTGTCTCTCTTACACCTAGGGCAGCATGGAAAGGGCCTACCTGGTGGCTTCTCTCACAGCTATTGTAGATTTATTTGCATTCCCAGGTGGCTGCCCCATTCCCCACTCCCTCTTCCCTTCCTCCCTCCAGCCTTTGCTAGCACAGACATTTTCTCATGGATGCTGTTGCCCACGGTTTGGGAAATTGGCAAGGATTTGCTAATACAGAGGACTGATGGTTCCAGAACACTGCCCAAAAGTTGGCAGGGGGGCCCAGAAGGGGCACCAGCTTTGAAGCGGAAAGCAAGCCGGAATTTGGTTGGAGGCACAGCTGGAAAAGCCTCACACGTGGGGTTTTCTCCAGAGGCAAGATGGCAGTTGGCCATGCAATGAGGCCGGGCCTCAATGCTAGTTAGGGGCAGAGATGGTTAGCCCAGGAAGCTGTTGCTAGCCTCTGAAATTAGATTAGGAGAAGACGGCTGTACTCTTTCGTTTACCCTTTCCCCTTTAAATGTTATTTTTAAAAAATGTATTAGGCGAGTCCTTCGGAAAACTCCAACTTCTGGATTCTTAATGAAAGATAGAGGCCATTCACCCCAAGGCTAGAAAGTAGTAGAAGCTATTACTAGTTGGAAAATAGAGAAGGATCACTGCTGATGGGCTATCAGCATCCTTCTAGCACCCCCAGCATCTCTAGGGCACCAAGGAGAAAATATTGAGCACAAGCAGAAAAAGCACAGGACCCCAAGTGGGGCAGAGCTAAGGCACTGAGAACCAGTCTCCTGCCTGCCTGGGGACCCATTTCCTCAGATCAGCCCCTAGAAGCCAGGTGTGACAGTAGCCTAAGTAATGGGACATGCTGATAGAATTTCTAGGGAGGTCCATGAAAGAAAAAGGAGGGGGACAGAGGGAGAGAGAAACAGAAAGAGACAGAAGAAATGCATGGAGGGAACCTGGAAGGGGAGGAGAAGGGAAGGAGAGAGAGGGAAGGGAGGGGAGAAAACCATGAAAGGAGGCCGAGGTAGGTCAGAGGACAGGGCGAGGGACTGAAACTCACCTGCCACCTCCTTCGAGACAGGAACAGCTTCAGGTGGTCAGTGCTGATATCTGCACCCTTTGCTGTTGCCTACAAACCCAGGGAAACAAGTTAGTGTGAACAGGGGTGGGGTCCTCAGCCCATTACTTTCTATAAGCCCTCCTCCTACCCTCCCTTAGCTCCAAGCTCTTCTGCAGACCACCGGAACTGCAGAATAATACTAATAATTAGCTTAGGTGAGGGAACAAAGTCTAAGAGAACCCAAGATTCATTTCTTTTTTTTTATTCAGTCATTTGAGTAGTATCTGATTTTTAGTGGACCCTATCTGGGGTTTTCATGGCAAGTATACTGGAGTGGTTTGCCATTTTCTTCTCCAGCTCATTTTACAGATGAGGAAACTGAGGCAAACAGGGTTAAGTGACTTGTCCAAGATCACACAGTTAGTAAGTGTCTGAGGCTGGATTTGAACTCAGGAAGATGAGTCTTCCTGACTCCAGGCCCAGCACTCTACCCACCACACCATCTACTGATAAAATGTTTGGTGCAGGATTTGAATTCAGATCTTCCTATCTCCAAGAGCAGTACTCAATCTGTTATACCTCTTAGCTCTGTGAAGATGGGTATCCTTCATGCCCACCACCCACTTCATGGGAAGAGTCTCACCTTAAACCAAGGGTGCTCCAAGGTTTCCTCGGCTGTGGGCCGCCTACAAAGAGACAGAGAGGTTAAGTGGGAGCTAGAGGAGAGGGGAACTACATCAAAATATGTCAAAAACCCAGCACCATGCTCCACTGGAAAAAACACTGGTTTTGATGTCAGAGGACACGGGTTCAAATCCTGGCTTCTATCTGTGGAACCTGGACCAAATTTATCCTGTCACCCTTAGCGTCTTTATGTGTAAAATCTGTAAAAATTCATCCTGTTAAGCTTAGCTTCCTTATCAGTAAATGATAGCACCTCCTTACACAATTATTCTAAGGATCAAATGAGATAATATATACATATATATGTATGTATAAAGTGCTCTGAAAACCTCCTGGTACTTGATATAAATAAGCTCCATAATTGTTAGCTATTATCATAAAGCAATTGAAGCAGGGTTTTGAAGCTGCTTTGTGTCAGGGATCCCTCTAGCAGTCTGAGGAAGCCTGTGAACTCCTTCTCAGAGTAATGTTTTTAGATGCATAAAATGCAACGCACAGGATTCCCAAGGAGTTCGGTTACGTTGAAATGTAGTTACCAAAACATTAAAGAGACAAGTCTGTGGAGACGCCCTGCCCTGAGGAGCTGGGAAGGGCAGTTCAGAGGCTCGGTGGGACCGATAAAAGGCAGGGGCGGCTCCCCAGGGGCTCCCGGGACTCACAGCCGGTCTCGAACCAGAACGCGAATGAGGAAGCCTCGGGCCTCTCGACTCAGGCTGAGGAACGTCGTCTCCTCAAAGGCCACGTTGTAGTTATGAATGTTCATCAATGTTGTCCTGTCGTTCTCCCCAACAAAGGGTGAGATCCCAGTCAGACTGCGGAGGGCGGGCGGGCGGGAGAAGGATGTTAATGGGAGTGGGCCAGGGGGAGGGGAGGATCCTAGGGGAGAAGCAGAGGAAGCTGGGAGCGGGCAGGAGACAATTTGGGGAGGAATGCAATCATCAGGGTTATAGGCAAAGGGCAGGGCCCAAGAACCGTGAAGACCCAGGGGTCAAAACCATCACATCTCTTTCTCATCCCCATGGGGTCTCCCCTCCCTTGCCCTCCCCACATTAGGCTGCTGCTGAAGGCAGAGAGAAGAGAAAGCATAGGAGGGACTCAGCCATCAGAGGGGTCTTTACCAGAGGAATGCAACAACACCCACGGGCCTGTGGAAAAGAAAGGATGGTGTTATCAGCAGAAACCCCGGTGTAGCCGATACCTCTCCTTCCCAATTAACTTCTTGGTGTTATTGCCTTCTTTGGTATCCCCAGCTCTGGGCACACAATCACCTAACCCTGCCCTCCCTCTCGCTTCATGCTTACCAGACATCGGTGACTCTGGACACAGGTGTCTGGTTGACAATCTCAGGCCCCACAAATTCAGGGGTGCCATACTGGCAGTACTGGGGCTCCTCTGGCGTCAGTTCCTGGGCATTGCCAAAGTCACAGATTCGCACTTGTTCCGTACCCCCGGCCCCATCCCACACCAGCAGGTTCTCCGGCTACAAGGGACAGGAGAGGAGGAGATGGTTGTTTGTAGGCGCCCTGGTCAACCTGGCTCTCTTGGGGTTAGACCACCATTGCCTGGCTCCCCATCAGCCCAGTCAGCTGCCAGTCTCCTCTTCCCTTTGCCCTCTTCTTACCTTGATGTCCAGGTGCAGCACACGACTCTGGTGAAGGTAAGCGAGCCCCTCCAACACTTGCCTCACATAGGCCCGGATCTGGAGAGACAGTGGGGCCCAGAGCCCACAGGGGAAGTGGGGCATACCCAGAACTGTTATCCAGGTAGAATGGCTCCAGAGTGGAAAAAAGACAAGCTTGGCAGCATAAGCTAAGTAGGGCTCAGCTGTGATGTAAGAACAAGCCCGGGAGAGGGGAGGCAGGCATGGGGAAGAAGGGCATTGAGGAAGAACAATCAATCAGTTAATAAGCATTTATTCACCACCTACTGTGTGCCAGGTACCAGGCTAAGCACAGGACATACAAACACAAGCAGAAAAAAAAAAGACAGTCCTTGACCTCAGGGAGCATACATTCTAACGAGTGGGGAAATTGTTTAAAAAGGAACTGAAAAACAGCAGAAATTGTTGACATGGGATACCTCTGCTAAGGAAAGCTGATATTGAGAGTAGATTCTGGGGCAAATTTCAATGGGGAAAATGGGGTGGGGGGGGAGAAGAGGAGAGACCTTTGAGACCCTGCATGAGAGAAACTGGGCTCTCTAGAGAATGAATTTTGAGGGTTTGGTTTTTTGATATTAATCTGTTTTAATGGACTTAAAATTCTGCTATGGATTTTCGGTGAAGTTGTTTCCGTTTAAAAATTACTCATTTAAAAAACTAATTACTAGATAGTACTGTTTGCAAAGCCTGGAGCTGTTCCCAATGCACCAGGGATTAACTGGACTGAGGGGTTCCTCAGGGTGGTGTCTGTTCCTGCGGAGGGCACTTCTCCCTGTCCTGCCCCTCCCACCTCTACCACCACCACCACCACCATGGACAGAACTATCTTCCCAGAGTCAGGTCCTAACCAATCTAGCCATTGCAAAGGTTTAGGCAGGAGGAAGACAGCCCATACCCAACTCCACCCACCCCCTGCCCTCACCTCAGACTCACACACAGTTGGTTTCCTGGCCATTCGTTCTAACAGCTCTTCTGTGCAGCTGAATCCAGGGTCAAGGAGAAAAAAAGGCCTGGATTGACCCTCATCAGTCCCCTGGGCTTCCCCCTGCCCACAACCTCACAGGAGAAAGCCAGCCATAGTGTGTCTCCCCAAAATGCCCCCTCTCCTGTGACAACATGTGCTTCCCACCAGTCCCCGGCTTTAGCGTAAAGTAAAGTACAGCTTTAGCGGCAGACAGTGACCATGCCTCCCCACAGCCCGTCCCCTGGGTACAGTTCAGTGACAATAACAAGTCCCCGTCGCCTCTCGAAGGCTTCATGAAAGTAGATGACACAGTCATGCTGGAGCCTGGCCAATAGCCCGGCCTCCCGACGTGCAGATGCCTTTGGTTTGGCCTGGCTTGGGATGAACTTGGCAGCAAACTCGAGGCCAGAACTCCGCTCCACCACCCGACGAAGGTAGGAGAAGGCACCTCTGAGACACAGATGGGCCAGGGGGAGGGGTTAGGGTTTGTTCCCCAACCCTGAGACCTCTGTTCTCTCCTCTTCTCCCTTTAACCCTCACCCCACCCCCAGACCAAAGCTACTAGCCCAGGGGTGCAGACATTCAGCCTCTCAAAGAGACCCAGATGTCAAGAACAGGACCGCACTGCCCTACCTGCCAATCTCCTGATGGATATCATAAAAGTCACTAAGCCTCCGGCCCCGAAGCTCTTCATCTTCCCCTACCCCTTCAATCTCCATGGATGTCTGAGCTGGAAGAAAGATAAGGCTGATGGATAGAAGGCTGGGGGGTAGAAAGCAGGGATGGAATGAAGATAGGGAAAAAGAACAAAGGCGGGGGGAACAATCGATAAAGGTAAAGGTGGTCCAGAAAGTGGAAGATTGGGTGGAGAAAAGGGGCTGAGTGTTTGGGGGCAGTAGCCAGGGATTAGGACACTGGGGTCTAGAGAAGAATAGCTAAGATCGAGTCCTAGATTTGGAGTCAGGAAGGCCTGACTTAAACTAGTGCCTCAGTTAGTTATTAATTTTACGTGACACTGTACAAATCACTTAACCTCTCAGCCTCAGTTTCCTCATCTGTAAAAAAAAAAAAATGAATGGCCTCTAAGATCTCCCCTAGCTGTAAAACTGTGAAACTATAATACAAAAACTGGGCACATGGAATGTTGGGCCACAGGGATTTCTGTGTGGACCAAGTATTCTGGGAAAAGGGAGGTATGAAAGGTAGGGTCCCAAGGGAGAAAGGGGTAGTAGGTAACCTCTTCACCCTAACCCAAATGCAAGAACACTACCAGCCCAGTCACCTGTTCGAATGGCAAGCTCAGCTTTGCAAGATACTTCCCCTGCTAGGTTGCGGGCTGTGCAGGTATAGACACCACCATCTTGGGGTCCCGTGCTCAACACGACCAAGGAGCACTCACTCTCTTCATACACAAAGGTCACGTGGCTGCTCTCTTCCAACAGGGTCTCCTCCTGTAGAGCAGGAGATCACCTCCACCCCCGGGTCCCAATCACACCCAAGGCCCCACATCTCTCCTGTGCCCCCTACAATCCTGATGCCCCACAGGGATTTTAATTTCCTCCCCCAGTTGACATTACCCCCTTCAGAAGGCCAGCTCCATCCAGAGGACTCATGTCTTGCAGCCTTCTCAGAATAAGAAAATTCATGCTCTACATAATCCCCCAGGGACCCTCCCCCAGCATTGCTTCTCTTCTCTGAACTCAATCTTTCTTCCCTCAATCCTCCTTTAGAACCAGCCCCCCAACTGGGGCTACCCACTCCCTTCATTCCGCACTCACCTTGTACCACATAATGTCTGGCAGTGGCTTCCCTTCCACCACTACAGCAAAACGGGCCGTTTCTCCAGATCCCACCTCCACATCCTCCATGATGGACTCAAACCGTGGTGCCTCTGAAACATAAGGGAGTTGAAGTGGAGGGTCTGAAGGAGTGACCCTTTGGTTACGGGAAATTGTACTTATTTATTTCAAACCCTCTGAGGGGGTCATTTCACTCCTCAGCTCAAAACTTTCAGTGGCTCACCATCACCTATAAAAACAGGTATTCAAGGCCCTCTACAATCTGGTGCTGCCTTACTTCTCCAGATTTAGGTCATTTAATTAATTCTGCTGTGCACACCCCATGCCTCACAAAACTGGCCTTCTGTTAGCCCCCAAACTTACCCTGTGCTTTATTTTTTTAATCTTTTTTATTTTAAACTTGAATACATAAAAAAAGAAACATTAAAAACTTAAATATTAAAACTTACATATAAAATAAGAAAGGAAAAAAACAAGTCCTGTGCACAGCAGGACATGAGAGAGGATTAAAAATATATAGCAATCAATTTTCATTTCAAGAAAGCCTATATATTAAACACTCCATGTTGTGTTAAAAGCTGTCCGTCTTTTCTTTGCTTCTTTGTAGGTTTTCTTTTGTTCTCTGCTGTACATTTTTTTACTTTGTTTTTTTTTCCCCCTTCCTCCCCACTTCTTCCCAGGCTACAATTAAGTATGGATATATTTATATATAGGTAGAGATACCCTGTGCTTTATTAACTCCACACTTTTGTTCACATGGTTCTTTATGCCTGGAATGCTTTCCTCCTCTTCACCTGTTGAATTGCTTCGTAATCCAAATCGAATTTCACTTCCTCCAGGAAGCTTTCCTTGCCCCCTATTTTGGTTGGCCATGACCTTTTTCCTCAAAGCTCCACCTATCACATTTGATTGTACCTTTTATTGTATGATTCCCTTCTCATGGATTATTTTGTGTTCCATTTGCCAATTTTCATCATGTCCTCCTTCTGAGTTCTAAGAAGACAAGTACTCTCAAGCTTAATCTCCCCAAAGTCTAGCACCAGGCTCCATGTGTAGTGGGCACTTAATATAAATAGATATCTGTTGGACTTAATTGACCTGAATTGAGTCAGTCTGGCTAGAGCCTTGCAAATGTGATGGACTCATTAGTGGCTCGAAGCAGTGACCCCAGAAGCTGGTAGGAGGGACCAAAAAGAGCCCTAGTTTTGAAGAGGAGAAGTCAGAGGTTGGTCTTGGGCACAGCTGGATAGAAGACATGCAGGGATATGGAATGTGAGTCAAGACAAATATAAACTAGCTGTGAGTGGTTGGTGCTGATTAGTCGGGCAGCTTGTACCAACCTGATGAGGGGTATATGAGGATAAGATTTCTGTGTGCTATAAGGTTATGCTTTGGAAGTTTCTTTTATTTGGTTTGTTGAATAGAATTGAATCGACTTCTCTCCCTTAAATGCTAGCAACATCCCTTTGAAAAAGGCAGTTGTGGCTCAGAAGAGTGCTGGTGCGAGCCCTGGCCCCACCCCGGCCCACCTGCTAGTTCCAGGGTGATGGAGCAAGCCTGGGTGCCGTGCCGATTTCGTGCTGTGCAGCTGAGGGGCCCCACGTCTCGACGATTCACATGGCAAATGCGCAGACAGTACTGATTATCATCTGGTTGGCTCAGTTCATACATTCCTGCACGTGCCTCCAGCAGTGCTCCTCGACAGCTGGAAGGGGAGAGAGAAGAGAGGAATGATCGCCCTCCACTCGGGGCTGGGTGCATCACAGCCTAGATGAAGCAGGTGTGGGGAGCACAGACTGGGAGGGTTGAGACCACTGTATGGGGCCAGGACCACAAGAAAGAGCAGCGCACCTCCTCCAGACGACCTGGGCTTCCACGTGGTTGAAGGTGACGGTGACGCTGACCGGCTGCCCCTCTACCACATACACCACATCTGGCTTGTCCAGCACGACAGGGGCTTCTTCCAGAGCAGGGCCTAAAGAGCGAGGAGAATAGATGGAGTGAGGAGGTGGAAAGACACATGAATCCATCCAGAGCTACAGAAGCAGAGAAAAGCTCTACCACAGAAACACAGAAAGCTAAGAGCTGGAAGGGATCTGAGAACTCATCTGATTCAATGACTAAGGATCTCAGAGGAAAGGATGGGACCTGAACAGAGGCCCCCCAGCCCCCTGTCTAGTGTGTTATCTCTCTGCCTTCCACACTGGCTCTGATACTGCCTACCCTCTTCAACCCAGTCTATAACGTAACACTCTTGTAAAGAAAGACCCCTTTGCTTGTTGGTACAAATGGTATGTGTCTGTGCCTGTCCGGTATTGCCTGTGGGTGTTGTGAACTGGTAAGTATTTCCCTGGTGGAAGGCAATGGAACTCAGCCAAAGTAGGTAAAGCCTTGCAGATATGGCCACTGGGAGGACTAGCCCTGGAGATTGATGAGAGGAGACCCAGGAGGGGTGCTAGCCTTGAGAGGCAGAAGGAACCTGCAACTGGAACTGGATCAGAGACACAAGGTAATGGGATGTTTTGCTAATGCAAAATGGTGGGATTGCAGGAGAGGTGGATAGGAGGTAGTACATGGAAGAAGGGGGGTAGCTAGTCAGCCATGAAGCTTGTGCCAGCCTTTATAGCCAGATTAGGGCTCTCTTATTATTAATAATAACAATCATTTATATGGCACTTTACAGTTTATAAAGCACTTTCCTCCCAATTAGGTAATACAAAGATTAGGTTCATTTTATGGATGGGGAAATTGAGGGTCAGAGAAGTTCAGGGTCTTGCCCAAGCTAACAAAACCAGAAGGTAAAGTTGAGGCTGAGCTTCTGAGTACAGCCTCTGTTGTATGTACTGCAGGACAAGAGTTCTTAACTTTTTCTGGATCATGGACCTTTTGGATAGTGTGGCAAAACCTCTGGACCCCTTCTCAGAATCATTTATTTTTTTTAATTAATTAAAATTATATAAATTAAATATAAAATTAAATTTTTTATTTATATATAACATGTAAATATATAACTATAATAATATAAATATATGATATATAAATATATAGCAAATATATTTATATATTATATATTTTATATCTAAATAATTAAAATATATAATATTAAAATTAAAAATATATAAAATCAAATAAAATTTATTTAAAATTAATTTTTAAGAATCATGCTTTTAAGTGCATAAAACAATATTTTACAAAGAGGATTACAAAGAAAATCAATTGTGTTGAAATGCAATTATAAAAAAAAATTTAAGTTCAGGGACCCTGGGTTTGGAAGCCCTGATTTAGGATGAGATTCCCAAGTTCAATAGCTCTGCAATGCTATATCATACCAATGTTTTATTTAACCTTTTCTCCTTTGAATTCTGGTGAAGCTTTTTCTGTGAAAGACTCAATTCTGCCTCTCAAGGCTAGCACCCCTCCTGGGTCTCCTCTCATCAATTTCCAAGGCTAGTCCTCCCAGTGGTCATATCTGCAAAGCTCTACCTCCTTTGACTGAGTCATAGTTCCACTGACTTCCACCAGGGAAATACTTACCAGTTTACAACACCCAAAGGTAATACCTGATGGGCATATGCACAGATATTCTCAGATGAGCTAATAGGGAAGGAAATGTGTTATTTCTACCCTTAGGCCAAGAGAATCTAGGAGAAACAAGACCTAGGCAGGTGCTAGGGCAGCAGGAGACATAGGACACAGCAAGATGAGTAGGCACTGCCAAGTAGAAATCATGTAAGGCATCATAGATCTTTGGTAGGGTGAAGAAAGTTCATCTCTTTTCCTCCCTGGATTCCTGGTTTATCACAACCCCCTGCCCAGTCCTATCTTGCCATATCGGGATTTCTTTCAGTCCCCATCTAGGACCACTTTGGTTCTAACCACTGCTCCTGGGCCATTCGCATTCACCAGGGAGTAACAGCATCCCAAGACCACCATCTAGTAGGCCACCTACCCCGTTCCAAGAGCTGCACAGGTTCAGAGGCTGGGGAAGGCTTGCTGCTGCTTTTGACCGTGGTGCTGAGGACTCGGAAGATGTGTTGTGCCCCCTTGCGCAGCCCCATGGCTGCCCAGCTTGGCTCCCGGAGGCCCGTGGCCAGAGCTGTCCACTGGCCTGAACCGACCACTTGGTGTTGAACTGTGTAGGTCAGAGTGTCTGGATCTGTAAGCAGGTAGGAGAAACTTCTTTGTAGGAAGGTTTTCCTGCTCCCACTCTAGTCCCCAACACTCTCAGACTAGGACCTTGGGCTTTCCTTCCCTGTTGCTTTCCTGGGGAAAAGAGGGACTCCTGTTATACCAGGCTTAGAGAATAGCAGTAGTGAGGAGGTAGGTCAGGGACTCAGTTACTAGAAATCCAGGGTAGAAGGAATCATAGTATGTCTTAGGATCATAATGTCATAATTTTAGAGCTGGAAGGGATATGAGAGGTTATCTGGACCAAGTCCCTCATTTAACAAATAAGAAAACTAAAGTCCAGATGGGTTAAGTGACTTGCCTAAGGTCACACAGCTAATAAAAGCCAGGATCTGAAACCAGGTCTTCTGATTCCTAATACAATTCCACTTTCATTACATCATGTTGCATCATGGGAGTACAGTCAAAAATGGCTCTCCAAGCAGAAAAACTTTCTGCATCCCCAGACCAAGGGCCAGTTGGATGCAGTGAAATATCTGTTTCTTAAGCCTTAACTCCCAGTGATGGCTCACCACTGATGTGGGGAGGGGAGGGAGGGACTAGGGAATGGAGGAAGGGCTGCAATCTCACCAACCTGAAGCTTCCTCCCTGTTCTCCTTTCCAACAGCCTTTCTCCCCTCTGTTCTCACTCCATTTAGAAAGCTTTACTCAACACCTGTGGCTCTCCTTAAACCTCTGTGCTTCCCATAGCAAAATATGGCCACCCAGATTCCTGGCATCCCTCTGCAACCCTGACTCACCAATGGCCATGTCGACACTTCTGGGAGGGTTCCATTTGAGCATAACCATTCTGCCCGTCACAGTCACCACCTGCGGGGGCCCATCAGGAGGACCAGGCACTAAATCTGAAAATCATAACAAGAAGCAATTCCAGTGAGGTGGGAGTCGACCCCATATCTCTCTGGAAGGAATTGCAGTGTCACAGGGGCTATTTTAGGACCCATAAGCAAATCCTTATCACCATACCACCACCACCATCATCATCGTCAAACATCCTACCTTAGTAGACAGTCTTTGTGAATTTCTGTGGCTAAAAACTTTATCACACAACTTCCTGTAGTCTGACTTCTTTTTTAAATGTGTAAATTTAATTTTTTTTAATTGACAAAAAAAAAATCTATTTTTTCTCCCTCCCACCCCATCCTCATAGAGAAAAGAAAAAAGAAAACCTTTGGAACAAATATGCACAAATTCCCACATTGGCCATGCCCCAGAATGTATGTCTCATTCTGCACCCTTGTCTGTCACCTCTGTATCAGGAGCTGGGTAACACGCTTCATCATTGGTGCTCTGGATTCATGGTTGGTGACGCACTGATCAGAGCTCTGAAGTCTTTCAAAGTTGTTTGTCTGTTCCATGTTATTGCTATTATAGAAATTATTTTTCTGGCCCTGTTCATTTCACTCTGCATAATTTCCCCAAGGCCTGGCTACTTTCTGTCACCAACTTGGTGATGAGCATTGCCAAATTGAGCTACTAAACTGGTCCTCTGAGCAGAGTGAATCTAGGGAACTTTCTCTACAAATACATGCCCCTTCTTGGCAACTTAAGTCTTAAAGAGGTGCACAAATAGAAACCAGGGCCACTAAACTGTGCACAAGGATCCCTGCAGGCTGTATATGGATTTAGTTTTAAAATGTGATGTTATATGTTTTACATGATTGCACATGTATAACTTATATCAGATTGCTTACTGTTTCAGGGAAGGGACAGGGGAGAGAAGGAGGGAGAGAATTTAGTACTCAAAAATTTTAAAATACAAATATTGAAAATTGTTTTTAGGTGTAATTGGGGGAAATAAATATTCAAAAAAAGGAAAAATTAAAAAGTAATATTATTTATGTTTTTCTATATTTTTATTTCTTTTATTAAATATTTCCCAATTACATTTTAATCTGGCTCGGGTCACACTTAGGAAAGATTATGGGTCACATGTGGTCTCTGGGGCATGCCTAGCCTAGAGAAATAACAGGTTAAGTAATTTTCCCATGCTTGCATGGTATCAGAGGCAAGATTTGAACCCAAGTTTTCTAACTCTAGATCAACTTAACTTAGAGACATGCCCAACTCGCCGCCCCCACCCCCCGCCCCCAAGCAGTGTATGGATAGATTTCAGGAGGTCCATAAATTTGGATAAAAACTAAAACACATCTTTTTTTCAATGGTCTCTAACTAAAATTACCATTTCCTTCTATTATGAATTTTTAAAAACCTATGATTCTGATAAGGAGTCTAGAACTTTCATCAGCTTGCCAAAGAGGTCCACCACACAAATAAAGGTCAAGAATCCCTGTCTATTATATGAACTGATGGTAAGTGAAATGAACAGAACCAGAAAAACATTGTATACAGTATCAACAACACTGTGTGAGGATCAACTATGATTGACTTAGCTCTTCTCAGCAATTCAATGGTCCAAGACAATTCCAAAATATTCATGATGGAAGACGCTATCCACACCCAGAGAAAGAACTGATAGACTCTGAATGCAGATCGAAGCAGACTATTTTCACTTTCTTTTGTGTGTGTGTGTGTGTGTGTGTTTTTTTCCCTTTTGCTCTGTTTTTTCTTTCACAACATGACTAACATGGAAATATATTTTATATGATTGTACATACATAACCTATATCAAATTGCTTACCATCTTAGGGAAGAGAGAGGGAGGGAGAAACTTTGGAATTCAAAATTTTATGAAAAAAATGGAGGTAATTGGAAAAAATAAAATACTATTTAAAAGAAAACCTGTCTAGTTCAGGGAAAGCCAAACTAGGCCACATTATGTGAGCTACATAAGCACCTACCTATCGATTATTTGATTCTGGGTTGGAAATGCCATTAGAGTTCTTCCCCCCATCCCCCAACCCTTCTAAAAATAAAAGGAATACCACAGAAAACTTCTAGACAAATGTCCAATGGCCTTCTAGGGGCAGTTCTTTTTGACCCAGGGATTCTCAGATCTCAAGCTGGGAAGGGACCATCAGAAGATAGCAGTCCTCACCTGTGACATAGAGGTGGGCATAACAGGCAGCCTTGCCCAGCTTGTTAGCGATGACACTCTTGTAGACACCAGCATGCTGTGGCCCCACCATTGGGAACACCAGTCGATGCACATCCCTGTCTGGGGAGGGAAAGGAGCACAAAAACAAACACAAGGTGGGAGCTAGGGAGACTCTTCAAAGGCTGAGGTTCCCATAGCTCAGTCGAGACCTTGAAACCTAGCAACAGTCAGGCTTGGGGAGGCCCCAGAGATGGGGGTTATGTACTCACTGGCATCCTCCATATCCCTTCTGCTGGTACCCACCCAAGAGAAAGAGGAAGGATGGAAAGAACAGAAGAATGGTTGTCTTGGGTCAGACCCCTGGTCTAGCCAGCCCAACACTGATTTCCTAGTCTACATCTCTAGCTTTGATTTTTAAGGCTCATATGATTTGTAACTAGAATGCACCTTAGAGATTATCTAATCAAACTACCTTATTTTACAGATAAGGAAGGAGAAAGTTTCTCTTTCTCTCAAGAAAGAGAAGTGCTTTGCCCAAGGTCCCCAAAGTCACACAGGTTATCTACTAGCCTTCAGTCTCAAATCTCTGCTAAGAAACTTGGGTGTCCCTTAAATATGCCCAAAACTAAAATGATTGTTTTTCTCCATGCTCCACCCTCCCCCCCCCAAAAAAAAAACCATCCCCTCCGATTTCTCTATTTCTGTTAGTATATACCACCAGTTTCCCTGTCACCAAGTTTGGAGTCATCCTTGATTCTTCCCCCTTCACCAGTGAATCACTAAATCTCTTTGATTCCTCTTCTAAAATGTCTCTCACACTTTTTACTACATATTTTCATCACAGCCATGACCCTGGTTCAAACCCAGAGCCTCTCACATCTGAACTAAAATTGTCTAGAATTAAAGAACTGCAAAATGTCAGAACTGAAAGGACCTTGGAGATGATCTTATCCAACACTATCATTTTACAGATGAGAAAACTGAGACCCAGAGGGCTAAAGGGGCTTAGCCAAGAGTCCATGGCTAGCACCTCAGATAGCTGCCAAGTAGCACCCAAGTCTAGTGTTATCCCTGGTGCACCACACTGGTCCTAACTCTTCCCTGTGCTCTCAGTCTTTCTGTCCCCTGATCCAACCCACACCGTACTACCAGACCAATCTGACAACTTTTATAAAGATTACACAGCTCTGCAAACATGGCTCAGAGACTTACAATGACTCACAAATGTCTACAGGACAAAATCCAGACTTCAGACCTGGTACGCAAAGGCTCCCACAACTGAGCACCTCCCTAAGCTCCCACCACTCCCCTGCAGAAGACCTCTGCACCACTCCAACCTGTCAACTATCCTAGTTCTCAGAAAACAATTCCTGTCTGCATTTGCATCATTCTCGTGTGGTGACCTCTACCTTAGGGGAAAGCACTTCCTCCTCACATTGACATTCTCTTCTTCCTTCACCTCCTTAGTGAATGAAATCTTCTCTCACTGCCCCTAGCACTCAGTGATTTTTCCTCTCATAATCTTTGCTGTGTTGAGTCAGTTGTTTTCAGTTATGTCTGATTCTTCATGACTCCATTTGGGGTTTTCTTGGTAAAGATACTGGAGTGGTTTTGCCATTTCCTTCTCCAGCTCATTTTACAGATGAGGAAACTGAGGCAAACAGGGTTAAGTGACTTGCCCAGGGTTGCACAGCTAAGTTTCTGAGGCCAGATTTGAACTCCGGTCTTTCTGACTCCAGGTCTGGCAATCTACCCACTGCAAAGACACTATATTATTGCCTTATGTTGTTAGTTCACTTTTCATTGGTACGTGTCTTATCTCCCCAATTAGACTGGAAGCCCACCAGGGGCAGGTAGTACGTCTTAAATAGCTCCACCTTCCTGAAATAGAGGGTGAAGCCCTATTCATAGCAGATGCCCAATGTTTGTTGAGGAGGAGGAGGATTTTGTCTCTGATGATGCTACCAAGGGATGTTCTTTGGGAGAATAAAATCAACACGGCACCAGAAAGAACACTAGTCTTGGGGTCAGAGGATCTTGGTTCAAATCTTGGCTCTGCTATTTACAATCTGTAAGATTTTAGACAAGTCAATTTCCGTCTCTAAGCCCAAGTTTCCTCATTTATGAACCAAGGATGATAGACTTGTTGCCAATTATAACAGTCCTAATAGCGAGCATTTATAGAGAACATTAAGGTTTTCAAAACACTTTAAAAATGTTATCTCCTTTGATCCTCCCAAAACCCTGAGAGGCAGGTGATATTATTAGCCCCATTGTATAGATGAAGAAACTGAGGGGCAACTAGGTGGTGCAGTGAATAGAGCACTGGCCCTGGAGTAAGGAGTACCTGAGTTCAAATCCAGTCTCAGACACTTAACACTTACTAGCTGTGTGACCTTGGGCAAGTCACTTAACCCCAATTGCCCTGCCTTCCCCCCTCCAAAAAGACAAAAAAAAGAAACTGAGACAGAAAGTAGTGAAGTAACATGACTAATGTGAAAATATGTTTAACATGATTGCACATGTATAACCTATATCAGATTGCTTGCCATCTTGGGGAAGGAGGAAGGGAGAAAAAATTGGAACTCAAAATCTTATAAAAATGAATTTTTAACATGATATTTACATGTAATTGGGAAAAATAATAAAATGCTATTTACATTTTTAAAAGTGGTGAAGTGACTTGCCCAGGGTCACACAGCTAGTGTCTGAGACAGGATTTGAACTTGTCTCCCTGATACTATTCCCATGCTCTCTCAACTATGCCACCAAGATGCCACCTTAGACATTCCTTAAGTTTCTCTCCAGGTTGAAATCCTATGATTATCTTCCTTGACTTAGTCTCAAAGGTCAAGATTAACAATCCCAACATTCCTTTTTACCCTTGATAACCATCCTGCCACAGCTTTAAATATGACCACTGAATTTATCTAACCTTGAAACCCCACAATTTACAGATGGAAGAGGGAGATACTGTCTCTACTAGAAAGTCTCTCTTCCCTATTATCCCCTTGCCTCTCCTAAAAGTCCACAGCTAGGCACAGAGACAGAAATTCAGGCCCAGAGTCACAGACAAGGTCAGGAGGCATGTATACAGATCAGCAGTCAACAGAGGGAAAGGAGTGAGTGTCGTGCCCTGTCTATGGTGGCATGAGGCAGCAGTATCAGAGATGGGATGGCAGAAGAAGAGTGGGTCCTAGGGTTGTGGAACCACTAGAAAAGGAGAGCCAAGATGTAGCTTCCAAGGGAGACTCTGGGGGGGTCCATGTTCATTCTTCATGCTCTCCAGTTTTCTAAGGACCTTTTCTCTCTACCCTGCTGGGTAGAGTCTTTGACTCTGGCCAGGCAAAGGGTCTGGCTGAAGCGTGCAAACAGGACAGGAAGGCTTACAGAAGTTAGAGTAGGAAGAAAGATGGGCCCAGGTAGCCAGGGACCTGAAGTGACACCCATCCCTCCTCCATCTGCTCCCCTCACACTTCCTAACTCCCACCCAAGGAGCCTTACTGCCTCCTCAGCTGGATGCCAGATACCTACACTGTGTCATTCGACGATCATCTGAGCTCTGGATGCGCTGACCATTGTGGAACCAACTGATGGTGGGGTAGGGCAATCCAGTGACCTGGCACTCCAGTACTGCCTCCTTGGCCAGCCCCACCTCCAGGTCCATCAATGGCCTGAGGAAATCGGGCATGGACAGCCGTTCCAGCTCCCCCTGCTCAGGCTCCTCAGGGATCGAAGGCATCTTCTCCAACTTGGAGCTATAAGCAATGGTGCAAATGCTCAAGGAAACTGAAGGGCCTCATCCTGCCCGCCAAAGTGGAAGACCACCCCCCTCACACATAGGCTCCTGGGGACTAGCTTCTCTCCCCACCCCAGGTGCTTTCTCACCTCACACTTCAGCCAAAGCAGGCATTTATGGGAGGTGGGCAGTCCCTCCAGACCCCATCCCGACCCTACTCCTGGGGCCCCAGGAAGTACCTAGGACCTGAGGTAGATGAGCGAGGTTCTTCCACATAGAGCTGGGCAGAGCAGTTGGCCTGGCCATGAATGTTGGTGGCGCTGACTTCATACAAACCTTCATCCTCACTGCCCACGTGGGCTATGAGCAGGGAATGAAGGCCCCCTTCATGCCGCAGCCGCACGTTCTCATTCTCCTCCACGGGGTTACCTGAGGAGCAGAGGGGCTGGAATGAGGAGATGAGGAAACCAAAGGAGGAAGGAAGAGAGGAGGAGAGGAGAGGGAAGAGGGAGAACCGAGGAAACCAAAGGCAGAGAAGGAGGGGTCAGAATTGGAAGGGTGTGGAGGGCACGGTGAAGAGGCAGGCAGAGTGGTGATGGGAGTGCCCAAGAAGAACCCACCAGGTGAGGCAAGAGGGCAGTGGGCCTTGAGTGGGGGTGGGGGTAGGGTCAAGGGGCAGTCTGGGATCACCCTGGGAGACTAAGGGCTGGAGAGCTTCAGTTAAGTTCTGTTCTCAGCCAGGCTGAGGAAGGAATCACATGGGGAGAGGGGTCAATACATGAAATAAGGCTGGAAAAGTAGGTTGGAGCCAGACTAGAAAGCCACAGAAGTTTTTGCAGTGACATCATTCTCCAGCCCATCCCCCACACAACTGCCAAAAAAATATCCCTAAAGTAAGTTACCAAAATGAGTCCAGGTGATGGTGGGGGGTGGCAAGCCACTGATCTTGCAGTCAAACCGAGCTCCACGGCCCTCCAGCACTTCCACATCCTCCAACATCCTCGTGAACAACGGTGCCAGTGAGGGCCGAACAGTCAGTCGGGCGCTACAGGTCAGTTCATCTGGTTTTGGGGGTGGAAGGGAGGCGAAGAGATGAGGAGGGAAGGACAAGAATTGATTAAGTCCCTACTATGTGCCTGGAATTACGTTATGTGCTTTACAAATATTAACTCATTTGATCATCAAAAAACCCTGGGAGATTGGTGCTATTATTTTTCTCATTTTACAGTTGAGGAAACTGAGGCAGACAGAAATTAAGTGACTTACCAAGGGTCATACAGCTAATATCTGAAATTGGATTTGAAATCAGGTCTTCCTGCCTCCACTCCCAGCACTCCATACACTGCACCACCTAACTGTCTCTAAAAAAGGAGTCCCCTGAAGCAGGGGCATTAGAACATTTACCAAGTCTCCTTTCTTCCCAAAAGGAACATGTTGGATGACATAGGGAAAGAATAGGAACAGAGAATCCACCACTCTTTGAGCGGCCTTGGGCAGAGCCTAGCTCAGCCTGAGAGAGAGAGAACTTGGGAAGTCAATTCAACCAAGAAAAAATCAATTGACAAAACTGTTAAGTTATCTCATATTCACCAAATTCATAGCTCACTGCTGACTGCCAGACTCTCCAACTCCCCAAGAAGGCTATTTGAAACCTTCTCTTCTCTCCTCTACTCCCCTCTACTATTCCCTCCAACCTTCCTCTCAGCAGAGAATCATGCCTTCAACTTTACCAAGAAAATCAAGGCCATCCATCACGAACTGCCCTTTCCCCTCCTATTCCATACTTCACAAGCTCTCTACATTGTCCCCAATTTTCTCCCTTGTGACCCTTCTCCTTCCCAAGGTCAATCCCTCCACTTTAGCTCTTGGTCCTATTCCCTCCTGTCTCCTCCAAGAGCTTGTTCCATCAATCATTCTCTGTCTGTGTCTCTTTCTGTCTCTCTGTCTGTCTGTCTCTGTCTGTCTGTCTCTCTGTCTCTCTCATATTCCCTCTCTCCTTGTCTCTTCATCACACTGCCAACAAACATAGTCAGGTCTCTCTCATCATTAAAAAACCTTTCCCTTTACCCTGCCATCCCCTCAAGCTACCATCCCATAGCTCTTCTTTCCATAGCCAAACTTCTAGTAAAAAAAGATCATTTATATTTGTTGTATCTACTTCTTCACCTCCCACATATTTCTCAGCCATATGTAATCTGGCTTTCAAATCCAGTATTCAACTGAAAATACTCATTCCAAAGTTACCAATGATCTCTTAATCGCTCAATCCAATAGCCTTTTCCTCATTCCTGCTCCCTTTTGCGGGCTGCGAGGTGATACAGTGGATAGAATGTGAGACTTGCAGTCAGGAAGACCTGAGTCTAAATCCTATCTCAGACACTATTAGCTGAGTGACCCTGGAAAAGTCACTTAACCTCTGTCTGCCTCAGTTTCCTCATTTGTAAAATAGAGATAACAACAGCACCTACTTCACAGGGTTGTTGTGAGGGTCAAATGAGGTAATATAAGTAAAATGCTTTGAAAACTTTGAAGAACTATACAATTGCTACTTATTACGATTTTTATTGCCCACACAGACATTGTCAATCAGTCTCTTCTCTTGTACACTGTCCGCTCCTCATTTAGCTTTTGTGACACTGTCCTCTTCTGGCTTCCTATCCATCTAGACGACTACTCCTAAGTACCCCTTGCTGAACCACTACCCATTGGTCAGTCCTTCAAACATGGGTGTCCTGCAAGGGTCTCTTCTCTTTCTATACCTTCTCTTTCTTTCTTGGTGGCTCCAGTAGCTCCCATAGGTTCAATGACCATCTTTATGCAGACAGCTTCCAAATCTGTCCATCTTAAATTCTACTGGACACCACTCCTGCATCGCCAACCACCAGCTGAACATCTCCACTTGGACGTCTCACAGGTAACTTAAGCTTAACAGATCCAGAATAGAACTCATTATTTCCGCATACCTAAATCTGCCCTCAGTCACCTGAATTCAAAACTTGACTCTTCCCATCCCCACCATATAGAATTACTTATCAATTCTACCTTCATAGCATTTGTGTGTCTCTCTCCCACCTCTCTGTCTCTCTCTCCCACCTCTCTGTCTCTGTCTGTCTGTCTCTCCTTCCATCTGAACAGTACCCTAATTCAAGCCCTTACACCTGGACTATTGCAATAGCCCCTTCATTGGTCTCCCTGCCTTTTAGTCTCTCCCCTCTCCAAACCATCCTTCCACACTACTGTCAAAACAATCCTCCTAAAAAGCATTGGTCTCATATGTCACTCTCTTGCTCAATAACTTTCTATGGCTTCCTTTTGCCTCTAGGGAAAAATTCAAATCCTTCAGCTTAGCGATTAAAGTTCTTCATATCTGGCTTTTTAATGATGGCTTTTTACACAGCATTTTTAGGTTTTCAAAGCACTTTGCATATAATTTCTCATTGGAACCTCGTGACAACCGTATGTGGTACGTGCTATTATTATCCCCATTTTACAGAAGAGGAAACTGAGATTGAAAGAGTGAGTTAAGTGACTTTGCCACCTAGTTAGTAAGTGTCTGAGGCAGGATCTGAACTCAGGTCTTTCTGACTTCAAATCTCTATCCCATGCACCACTAGCTGTTTTTAATTTTTTTTAATGTGAAACTGAGATGTCTAGCCTGTTTTTGCAGCTTACTCTCCTTTACAATCTGCCTTTCAGTCAAACTAGCCTGCTTGCTGTGCCCCCAGATTGGAAATCCATCTCCAGCCTCTGTGCTTGAAATTCACTTTGCTCCTATACTACGTCTTAGAACCCTTAGCACCATGCTTCAAGGCTCTTAGAGCTCTCAGCATTCTTCAAGGCCCAGCGCAAGCACTGTCTTCTCCATGAGGCTTTACCCCATCCTCCAGGTTCTTAGCAAACTCTCTCTTCTCAAATCATACTTATCTGGGTATGTAGCATGGCTTCCCAGAAGAACAGAAGCTCCCTGGGGGCCAGGATGGTTTTACTTCCGTGTCCCCAGTGCCTAGCAAGATGCCTCACACAGAGCACTTATTAATTCAGTTCATTTGATAAATGTTTGTTGGATTTAATTGATCCACGGACAGAATGTAAAACAGTCCTTCTATGAAAGAGCTTACATTCTCCTGGATGAGGAATGCAGTGAGAACAGGCTGGGGCCTGACAGGAGGCATAGGAAAGAATAGTACCAGGAGAGAGCTCCTAGGAAGGAATCTGGAAGCGCTGAATCGGCCCATTATGTGTGTCTATGTGGATAGAAGGAGCTTCCCATCTGCCCCACCCAGGTGGCCTATTCTGAGACACAGACCAACATTCCCAACAGTTCCTAAGAGAGGAACTTGGAGCTGGCCTTCCCTACTCCCCAACCCCTCTGCACTGAGCCTTACCCCAGGACCACCCAGATCTCCAACCCACCTCTTCCCTGCCAGCTGTGTCTCCCTGATCACCTTGACTGATGCACTCTCATTCCCATTCCCATACAGGCAACCATCTCCATTGTCCTAACTAGCCCTCCCTGAAAATGTTGTGTCCCTCCCCTCCACTCCCAACCCCAGAGCATAATGATGCCGACTCCCAACAGTCACCTAGGAGATGGGGACACAGGTCCTGAGGAGCCTGATTCCAAGAAAAGCCTGATTTCCTAGGAACCTCTGGGGTCCAGGCCAGTCTCTCTCTGGCTCCCCCTCAAGCACACCTCTAAAGCATCACCCTGCTCCTTGTGCTATGTCCCCATGCTGTCTAGTGTCCCACCCTGGGGGAGGGAGGAGGCATACCTTTGGCTGTACTAAGCTTGCAGGTATAGACGCCACTGTCATCTTCGTGCACAGATGTGAGCAGCAGCTTGGACTTCCTCCCATCAAAGTGCATCTTACACCTGAGCAGGGCAGGCTGCAGCAGCCGGCCCCGACACAGCCAGTCTACCTCCACGTCCGCAGGGCCAGTGACCAGGCACTCAAAGAGCGCCATCTCCCCGGCCCCCACGTTCACGTCCTGCAGGGGGGCCACCACCGCCAGGGACCGACTTTCAGGGTGCGCTGGGGGAGCAGAGGCAGGAGAAAGGAGGGAGGGGGATACACAAAGAGCAGAAAGACACACAAAGTGGGAGAGGGGGTATAGAGAGACGCAGACAGACAGACAGACGAGTAACAGAGAGAAAGAGAGAGAGATGCAATTTGGTCCCTAAAGAAAGGGAAAAATGGGACCAGAACCCTGGCAGGAGGAAGCCACGGGGCCTGGTGCCAGCAGAGCAGGGTGGAAAGGTTCCAGGAAAGGCAGTGGTCCTACTGGGGGCTGACCTAGGCTGGGCCTCAGTGAGGAGAACATGATTGAGGGGAAAGGAGGAAGGGGAGGAAGGAGGGAGGGGGGCAATGCCGGGTCGAGAAGGGGATTGGGATTTGGGTGGCGGCGGCACAATAACAAACAACCACACCAGCTGGGTACAAACCAGACTTTATTAGAGCTCAGGACCAGGCATTACCAATCGCTCCACGTCCCCTCCCACATCACATGCCTGGTGACACCACCCCCTCTCACCCCCCAATACTGAGGCAAAGCTCGTCCTTGCTGGGCAGAGACAAGGGCAGCTACAAAATGGACCAAAAGCTCCCCCCACCAATCCAGCCTGCAGACCAGAGGGGCCTAAGCCAACATGGCTAGAGCTAGCAGGTGCCCTGTAGTTCCATTCTTGCCCTGTGCCCTGCCTCATCTACCCTAGGGTCCCAGGAGCCCAAGAGGCATTTGGCTTTGGTCACTTGGGGAAATGAAAATTTTTTGTGCCATCTGAAAACCACTTCTGGGATGGTCATCATCCCCACCCTCCCTCCAGAGCCTGAAGTGGGTGGGGGAGGGAGAAGGGGAATATTAGCAGAGACCTTGGTCCCCAAATACCTCCATATGGCCCCTCCACTCCTAACTGTGCTTTTTCCTAGAATGGTCCTTGATGCCAACCAGCAGGGATATCCCCCCATCCTTCCCTAATCAGAAGCCCTCCCTACCCCACTCTGCCCAGGATGGATGTTCTCTGAGTCACCCCACCCCAATGGTACAACAGACAGAGAGACCAACAGACAGACAGTGAGCCCTGGACAGATAGTGTTCCAAAGCCGCAGCAACAGCAGCAGCAGCAATTGCAGCCCATGTGGCTTGGTGCTCCCACAACAGGGGGAGGAGGGTTTCAATGCCCCAACTCAAGCCCACCTCCCCACCCTACACACGGTTCAACTGGGGGCGTCGGTGCCCGCCCGTCCACACGTCCACTTGGGGAGGGAAGGGGGGAGCTCTGCTGAGCCCACGGGCAGACCCGGGGCCCCACACGGGCTGGGGAGGCCGGGAGGCCAGGGGTCCGGGCCGGCTCGCCGGTTGGGTCTGTGGGCAGGAGGCAGTGAGACACAGCGAGGTCCAAGTGGTGCCTGAGCCAGAGGCGTGTGGCACGAAGGGCAGCGGGAGGGAGGGCAGGCGGCCCCCTGAGCTCACTCGCCTGTGTACAGACAAAAACCGCAGTCAGCAAGCGGCAGGTTAGTCTGGCACACACGCGCACACGCACATACACACGCCGTCACACGCACACACACCCCCACACACTTCGGGGTGGGTGGCTAAGGGGCTTAGCTGGACAGGAAGAACTCCAAGAAGCTGCTTCTAAGCAGTTTGTGTGGCTGTCCCATAAGAGGGCATCTCGCCTCCAGGTCCCTGACCCACAGGCCTCCCAGGGGATAGGTGAGGGGAAGGCAGTGGCCCACAAAAAAGGTTCTCTTCACCGAGTCAAGGGAAAGGCAATGAGAGCCCCAACCACTGCTTACGGAGTGCTCAAGACCAAGAGGAGAAAAGCGCTCAACACAGGTTAATACAGAAAAGCATGGCAGATAGAGGGGCAGAAGCCATGGTGACTGGGCATGGGGGTCCAGGTCTGGCTCACTCAGGATGAGTGAGGGGAGTATTAGAGCAGGGGAGAAAACACAGGGCAGAAAGACGCATCTAGTGGAGGCCGGGCAGAGAAGGCCAGGGGCTAGGAAAGCAGCATTTTGTACTGCAAAGTCCTTTTCCCATGGAAAACACCACTCTAGCTATAGCAAGCCCACCATGGGCATTCCAGGGGACAGAAGTCAGCCAGGGGAACAAGAGGGCCAAGACTCAGATGAGCCAAGAGGAAGTATGGCCCTTAGGTCAGTCAGTCAGAAACTAAGGGGGATTGAGGGGAGGAAGAGAGGAAGGAACAATGTGTCATCGGCTCCCGCTTAGGGGTAAAAACTCGAGTATCAGACTGAGCAGGGCAGACCCACAACTTTGGCCAGCTCGATACCCAGCAACACTCCTTATATACCCACATCCTATCATTTATATCCCAAGACAGGCCATGAACACACCCACATGACTCGAACCACTTCCACTGACCCTGCCCAGGCACCAAACACTAAGACCCTCATTTCCTTCCTCTCAGCCATCCTTAGGTCCCAGAGCCTCTGGGTCAGGAACAGCACACAAAGCTGCCCCAGGCCTCCTGTGACCCTGAGACACTTCCCTCCAAGAGTCACTCCGAACGGGTCCAGTCATCAAACACCCACCCCTGATACAATATACCACAATGACAATTTCTGCAAAACACTACAATCAGTAGGAAAAAAAAATTGGGGTGGAATGGGAGAGGTGGAAGGGAAGAGAAAGGAAAAGGGGGTTGTGGGGATGGAGCAGAAAGGAAGGTTGGGAAACCTGGGTCCAGGGAGAGGAGGAGAAAGAAGACAAGAAGGGGCATGAGGTTATAGGAAACAGAAGGAAGGGTACCAGGAAAGAAACTCAGGCAACAGGCCAGCACAGAGTAGGGAGTAGGGGGCAGAATCTGAGGTCTTGACTGAGACATGATATGGTAGAAATAGCACTGGACAAATAATCTGGCAAAAGAGTCCTTGCTCTGTTACTAATTCACTAGGTAACCTTGGATAAATCACAACACCTCTTGCCACCTTATATCCCCATGTCCTAAACCCCAAACCTAGGGGTTTGAACCGAGTGACGTCTGTGGTGATCTCATCTATATTCTCGAAGATAATAGCTCTACAGGAATTGAGGTACCCTGGGTAAAAGGTGAAGTTGGGTCATTGGGTTCCCTGGATCAGACCAGTCCTCCTTCCACTTCTTAGGGGCCTAGTGGGCCTGGGGATAAGAGCCACTGGAACCATGAAGAGAAGAGGCATGCGGGAGGTTTACCTCTGACCTCCAGTCTGGCCTCACACTGCCGGGTGCCATATTCATTCACTGCCTTGCAGGTATAGAAACCAGCATCTCCCCGCTCCGCTGCCAGGATATGAAGCCGACACAAGCCACCTTCTGCCTCCTCGGCAAAACGTCTTTGGTCCGGGCGTACAGGCTGGTGATTCCGAAGCCTACCAGTGGGGACAAGGCCCTCAGTTATGGCGTTTGGATCCCCAACCTCCTCCTTTCCCGCAAGGTGCCCTCAACCCGAAGGGCTAAGTAAGGTATCACCCCCATACCACATGCTCAGAAAACATTCATGAGATCCTTGTGGGTTTCATTCTTGTCTTTGTAGCCTCAGTGTCTAGAATAGTCCTTGGTATATTAAAAGTACTTAATAAATGCTTGTTGATAGATCCTGGGCCTTCAAATGTGCAAAGCCCTATGGCAGGTGGGGGCCCAAAGCTGGCACACACACACAATGACATCATTCCAACTCCTACATGATGAGACCCTGGAGGTCTCCAACCCACACTGAATTCTTCTTCCTCTTACACTGATCACCAGGAACTTGTGGCATTTAATTGTCCTGTTTCCAAGAGTATCTGCCCTACTTCCCTAAAAAGATTGTAAGCTTCTGGAGGGAAAGGCAGGTCTTAGATTTCCCTTAGAGTCAGCATGACATCATGGAAAAGCTCTGGAATGGATTTCAAGAGATTTGGATTCCCAACCACAATTCCAGAAGACTCATGATAAAGCCTGCTCCCCGCCCACCTCTGCATAGAGAGGTGAGGGACGCAGAATGAAAACAGAGATAGAGAGAAATATAGAGAGATACACATACATACATACTCACATATATGTACATGGGTATTCCTACATGCATGCATGTATGTGTCTGTGTGTCTATATAGCATACTTCACATGTATATACATAGGTGCATATATATGTGTGTGCAGATATACACATTGAGCTACAGATATACAATGTATGTATTCTATTTATACCTACAGCCCTATGTATATGGACATATGCATTATATTTTATATACACATAGGTATGTATTATTGTGTTTTCTAACCATGCCTATATATCTACATGTGTTATATGTATGCATAGCTACATGTGTTGCATGTAGATATCTCCATGAATATGTGTTTGTATATTACCTCTATGTAGTTATGCACTTTTTATTTATGCATACATATGTGTACATATACTTTTGTTATCTATCTCTATCAGCACGGTCAATGCAGGGATTTGTTTCACTTGACTATGTAATGGATTTTTCTTTCTTGTTTCCTCAGTATTGGGAGGGAGTGGGAGGTAGAAGTAGTAGGGAGAGAATGGGAACCTGAACATAAAATAAAATTGAATTAAAAAAACTGGTCCAAGCTCTGACTTTGCCACTTAGGCTGTAAGTAACACGTAGCTGTGTAACTTTAGGCAAATCATTTAACTTTTAGGAGCCGGCCTCCTGATCCTTAACATCTACTGAAATCATAGGGAGAATCCATTGAGATAGTGGGGTGGGGGTGAGGGGTGGATTTGTAATACCAGGCAGCAGTGTCATGTCCTCTGTTGAAGCCTGACTCTACTGCCGCATTGTAGCAAGTAGAGTTGCACCTCACTAAAGAGCCTTCCAAGATGGCGCCAATAACGGCTTTAGATACACCCAGCATCCTAGGAATTGTTTAGCCACATTCAGGGAGACTTGCCACCATCAGATGATAAATTTATTTGGCCACAGCCATTCACAAAATCATCATCTGACTGCAGGAAAATCTGGAAATGGGCCGCAGAGAAAACAGAAATACTTCTACAAACATTTATTAAGCAACTACTGTATGCACAGAACAATGCATAGGGGGAAACAAAGGCTAGGTAAGACGTAGAGAAATATAAAACATGATTTGCCTCAGTGGAGAGAGCACCCACTTTTCTCCCTACCCCTTCCCCTAGAATGATCTTGTTGATCTTTCAAATATTAAAATGGACTAATCTTAGTCATTTTCTTATTTTTCTTATTCTATATTTCTCTCTCTCTCTCTCTTTCTCTCTCTCTCTCTCACACACACACACACGCACACACACACATACACACACAGTGTCTAGCACAGAGCAGAGTAAATAGCATCATTTGATAAATGGCAGTGGATCAGTATGGGAAAGGGGGAAGGGAAAGGAACAAGCATTTGTTAAACACCTACTATGCTACTATGTGCTGGGTACCTACTATGTGCTAGGCAAGTCAACTCCTCTGAAAAAGCAATGGATTTCAAGTCAGAGGATCAGGGTTCAAATCCCACATCTGCCAGTTACTACTTATGAGAGCTTGGTCAAATCACTGGACCACTGGATGTCAATTCCATCACTAATAAAATGAGGGGTGTTGGAGTAGAAACATCATGAAAATGCTGGATTTGTAGTCAAGAGGATATTATTGGGGGCGGCTAGGTGGCACAGTGAATAGAGCACCAGCTCTGGAGTCAGGAAGACGTGAGTTCAAATTCAGCCTCAGACACTTAACACAAAACTATCTGTGTGACCTTGGGCAAGCTACTTAACCCCAATTGCCCTACCTTCCCCCCTCCAAAAAAAAAAAGCCAAAAAAAAGGGGGATATGATCTCCAGTCCTGCCACTCTGACATTTACTAGCTGTGTGACCATTTAACTTTTTTAAGCCTCAGTTTTCTCCTCTGTAAAATGAGGAGGTTGGATAAGATAGCTGTTAATGTCTCTTCTGTCTTTATGGATGTATGACTGATTGGCTCTAGGGCAACTTTAATGTATCCTAGACCCCTCTGGCAGTCTGATGGAGCCTTTGGAGGACCCCTTCTCAGAATAAAACCCCTTGGTTTTAAAGGGACAAAATAAAATGCATAGGATTACAAAGGAAATTAATTATATTGAAATAGCTATGAAAGCAAATTTTTTGGAGGACATAACTTGCCCAAGGTCACACAGCTAGTAAGTATCTGAGGCTGCATTTGAACTCAAGTCCTCTCAATTCCCGGGCTGGTGCTCTACCCACTGCACCACCTAGCTACCCCAATATCTTTTATAAAAAGGAAGTTCACGGACAAGTCAATAATCCCTATTCTAGGGAGATGGACACCTGCCACTGAGAAAGGAAAAATTCAGAAAGGGGTCCTGGGAAACACTGCCAAATCAAGAGAGGAAGTGGGAGAGATTTTTTTTGTCACAGCTGAAGGAGATACCTATCGAACTTTTAGTGTTTGTGATAGTGATGGTGGTTGTGGTGGTGGTGGTAAGGCCAGAAAGAAGGGGAGGATTTGACTGGGCCGGTGATTTGGACATAGCTACTACATGAAACTGGGCAGCTAACCACCCCTCTACCAAATGGGTCATAGAAGAAGCAGAAATAGTTCTATGAACATTTATTAAACACCTAATGTACGCACAATGGTACTAATTTAATATATATAAGACATGGATAAATAAATATAAGATACAATGCTACTCCTTATATTACCACCATTATCTCCTAGGGAAGGGCTGTATCTAGGCCTGGAAGCCAGAGGCCTTTTGGAGGAGATCAGAATTTCTTGGAATTCTTAGAAGTCAGAATTTCTTGTTCTGACCTCCCTCCTCTTGTAAAGTCTGTGGTTTATTATCCCAATTCTCTCAAGATGGTGGGGGAGGGTCACATACAGAGACCCCCTGCAGGCTCATGGCAAATTACAGAAGGGTCCACCCCTTGCCTTTTTTAATATCCCCAGGATGAACATGTGATCTCTAGTAAGAGTTAAAAGAGTTAATAAAAAACCAGGGTCTCAGTACTTACCAGGAGACAACAGGTTTGGGCTCCCCCTGCACTCGGATGCTCATGGTCACATCCTGGCCCTCCTTTACTGACTGGTCCATGAGTGAAACCTAAAAGATGGGACTTGAGGTGATACAAGGTAAGGGTGACCAGGACAACAGCTTCTGGAGCCAAAGGGTGAGGAGGCAAGGTATGGAACAGGCCACTATTCTATACCCAGGAGAGGTCAAGTTCTGTGGTAGAGAGGCAGGGGAGTGAAGGAGAGACGGTATCTATGTCTGAGTAAGGACAACTGTATTCTCTGGCTGAGAATAATCAGGGAAGGAATAAATCCTTATGGACAGAGATCCAGGGAAGTGGCAAAGGCACAGCTGAGAGCAGAGAGCCCCTTGTCTCTGGAGCTATGCCAAGAACTAGGGGTGACAGGGTGGGCACAAGACACAGAGGCAAGGGGCCCCCTGGGCATTCACTAGAGAGAGCTCCCAGCTGAGCTGGACTACACTTGATCTCAGAAATCTAACCTTGAAGATGGGGGGAGCCCTGGAGCTGGTGTCTGGGGTGCTTTGAGTCTGGCTGGGGCTGAGTTTCATGGCAGAAGATCGGTGCCAGGCCTCCTCTGGTTCTGGGAACTCCTCAGGAGGGCTCAAATACTCTTCATCTGACGTGATGGGGCTGCTGAAAGGGGATGTAGCCCCTCCTGGAAAAGATGGAGAGGGGAGGGGGAAAGAAGGGTGGAGGGTTGGATACGTGGAGTGGGGAGGACAGGGAAAGGAAAAAGAGAAAGGGAGAGAACACGACAGAACCTGTAAGAAGAGATGAGCCCCTGGGGGTGACCACAAGGGAATCTTAGCTGCCCATAAAACCCAGGACCACCCAGCCTGAAGGAATAGGGACATCACATACACACACACACACACACACACACACACACACACACACACTTTACAACTAACAAACCAAGTACCCAGAGATACTCTGTTCTAGGGCAAAACTTTCAGCTTTCTCATATTTCAAATGAGAAGAGTTGGAATAAATGGTCTCTCGGGTTCTTTCCATCTCCAGTTCTATAATAAAGCTTAGGAACCCAGGAGATCTTCATTACAAAAAGCCGGAGTTCAAGATTTAGAAGACCAAGGATTCTCCACACTGGGAGGATCAGGAGCTCAAAGGAAACTGAAAAGCCTGGCCACCGACTAAACAAGCTTCTCAGGGAAGGGACTGGATAGAGAGCTAGAGGCAGGCAGATCCCAGTCTCAGAAGACTGGTCTCCAGGGGCCCAGAGGGATAACAAACACTAGAATCAGAGTCCCCTTTCATTTCTCCTGCCCCTCCATCTCCTAAGACCCTCTTTGGATGGGGTTGCTAAAGGGAAGAATGAGGTTCCAGACCTACCAAGAAGTCTGTCCACTCTAGACATCCCCCTCCCAATTCAGAATGCCATGCCGAGGCTGCTGTGAGCCTGTGCTCCTCCCCCCATTCAGAGACACCTGCTAGGGAAACAGACCCCTAAGTGGAGAGGGGGCTAGGAAGTGATCTTCCAAGTTAGTGGATGGAGAGATGGAGGTCAGCCTAGGAAAGGTGGGGGAAAACGAAAGCCTTCCCAGGGAGGGGGTGTACCTATAGGGGACCCAAGCCCAGAGGCCCTCCCCAGTGGCTGGCCCAGGGCCCAGGCTGGCCCTGCTTGGCTCTGCTCCGACTGCCAAATAGAGACAGGAATCAGTCGCTACCAGCTCCCTCTAGCCCCTCCTCCTTATCTCCCTCCCCATTCCCCCCCCCAAGTCTCTCCTGGCCCTGCCTTCTAGTCACCCGGCCCTGCTGCACCCCAACTCACCCAGGGAGAACATAGACTCCTGCCTGTGTCCTCCAGACTCTAGCCTCAGTTTTTGCCCCCTCGTGCCCGGTCCAGAGTGGTCTGCATGGAGGAGAGCTGGCCACCCCTGTCCCTGCTCCCCTGGGAGGAGAGAGCCCAACCCAGCCTAGCCTAGCCTGGGCCCCACTGAGATTCTGTACAGAGAGCCAGCTCTGTGGGGGGAGGGGGAGGGGGAACAGGGAAAGGGAAGGCGGGGGGGGGGGGGGGGGGGGGAGCCAGGGCAGAGTCTGGGCCGCAAGAAGGCAGCTGGCTGGAGAAGGTGACGGCAGCAGTGGTGGTGCCTGCTGAAACCATATGCAGCCAGAGCCCTGGAGAGAGGAGAAAGGGGGAGGGGAGGGGAGGGACTGCCGGATTTAGCCGCCCCTCTCATTCCCCAGCAGCTGTGTCTGTTCTTTCTCTCCTTGCGGGCTCAGGATCCTGACACACATGGGCACCTCCCCTCGAGGTGCCTGGCTCCTCAAGAAGAAAGGCCTTGGTCTGGGGCCTTCCTCCCACCACTCTCCACCTCCAGCACCTATCTCTCCAGGTGCCTGTCTAACTCTGGAACTGCCCTACTCCCCAAAGCTTAGGGCACACGACAGACAACACCAAACACTTCTCAAGCCCAAGCCATAGTATGGTGCCAAGCCATCTTACACTGCTAGAAGATGCTGGAAAAAGGGCAGTGGTTTTAGAACCCAACAGTCTGCCGTCAAAATTCAGTCTTGCTACTTAGAGCCTACAGAAGCTGAGACAAGTCACTTATGCCCTGGGTCTCAGTTTCCTCATCTGCAAAATAAACAGATTAGACTAGACCAGTCCAACACAAGGTCTCTTTCATCTCTAAATCCTATGATTCTATGCCCTAGGACCCCACCCTATTTCTCCTCAAAAACTCATTGTCCTGTCCCACCCACCTCCAAAATTCAGAGAATAAGCTATAAAACCTACAAGATAAGAAACTCAAACCAAGCCTTTATATAAACCTAATCTTCCCCTAAAGCTCCTTGGTTTACCTGGTATACAAGACTGGCAATAGATCGTTGTGTTAGACCCCCAGGCCTTGTTATGCTCCACTCCTAGATCGAAAGGCAGGAGTGACAAGGGAGGCAATATTGGATTCTATAGGTATCTCAGTCTTACCTAAACTTCCTATCTCCCCATATTATGTACAAAATGGGCACTGAAACTTGAAGGTCCAAGGATTAGTCCTTTACTCCCTTCACCAGACCATGGCCCATTTGGCCAGCCCAAGAGCCATCCACAGCTCTGCTGGGCCTGTATCCAGATCCCTCATGGCCCTCTGCCAGACACACCTGTTGGCAGCTTGCCCACACACAACCCATCCCAGCCAGGGTCTGGAGCTAGCATTGTTCCTATACCTTGCTCACATGTCAACCTTTACCTATTTGGTAGAAGGTGGAGGTGCAAAAAGAGAGGGTAGAACCTGGTGTTGTCCTCTCCATATGAATGATCCCCCAGATTTATATGTACTGAACAGGCCCTGGATTTTTCCAGCTAGAACAGCAGTGACGTAGGAAGTAGAGAAGTCAGAGACAGTAACAGCAGCATGACACTGGCTATGGAGTGAGAGGAGCACGTTTTGGGGAAGGGAACAAGCATTTATTAAGTGCCTGCTATGTGTCAGCTACTATGGGCGGCTAGGCAGTGTGGTGGGTAGAAAGCTGGGCCTGGAGTCAGAAAGACTCAACTTTGTGAGTTCAAATCCGGCCTCAGACACTTACTAGCTGTGTGACCCTGGGCAAGTCACTTAGTATCCTCATCTGTAAAATGAGAAGGAAAGGGCAAAATGACTCCAGTATCTTCACTAAGAAAACCCCAAATGGGGTCATGAAGAGTTAGACATATCTTAGTGACAGAAAATATGTCACAGATATTATCTTATCTGATCCCCACAACAACCCTGGGAGATAGGTGCTATTATTATCACCATTTTACAGTTGAGCAAACTAAGGCAGCCAGTGGTGAAGTGACTTGCCCAGGGTCACACAGCTAGTAGTGTCTGAGGTTGGGTTTGAACTCAAGTCTTTCTGACTCCCTAGTCCCACACTGTATCCACTGCTCCACCTAGCTGCCTTGGTAGGGAATTGGCAACAACACCAGCTGGATTCAGAAAATCTGGATTTGAGCACTGTTCTGTCAAGTCACTCACTCATACGTCGGGCTCAGTTTCCCAATCTGTAAATGAGGCAGATGGCCCAGATGAGTTCTAAAGTTCCTTTCAAACTGATATATTATGATCCTGCGATGAAGATCCCAAAGATTCCCTATCCTCCAGATCTGTAATCCTTAAGGCCAGGGGACAGGAAGGCAGATGACAGAGAACAGCAGGAACACAGGAAAAGGAACCGGGAGTCAAGAGATATTCTCGACAACCAACCCAATGCTCAGCTCTCCAGGGGAATACAGAGTAGGGCTTAGTTCCCCCTGGAAGGAACTTCAGAGAGCATCTAATCCAGGGGTGGGTTAGTCCACCCCCCCCCCATTTTACGGATGAGGAAACTGAGGCACAGGAGGGCATAGCTGCTTGCACAAGGTCAAACAGGTAGTAAGTAGCTGAAGAACTTTGTCCAAATCCCGAGTCCCACCCAGGTCTTCTGAATACAGACCCAGGTCTCTATTCCACTGCACCAGCTGCCCTCTAAAAAATAAGACACGTTCTCCCTTAGGGAGGTGCCCCAGGCCCCAACTTCCATTGCCACTGCGGAACATGGAACGAGTAGCCCACCACTCCTGCCCAAGCATCTCTTTGCTCAAGGGAGACTTAGAGGATTGTACGAGTATGGGATCATACTTGGCACCCCCTGGTGGCTACTTGGGACACTACATCCCAGAGTCACTGCTGCTCTCCTGCTTCCTTGATCCCCACTCCCAAGAGACATTCTAACCAAATGACTCAGGCAGCTTTGGCCTCTCCTCTTCCTCCTCCTCTCCAGCCCCCCCTCCCCACCCACCTCGTGGCTTCCAAGAACTTGCCAGGTTAACCTCCTCCTGAGTTCTGAGAGCTAAACAAGGCACTGTTCTCTAAGCCTGGAACGTCACCCCGCCCCCCCCATCTTCACCTGTTGAAATCCTACCCATCCTTTCAAGGTCCAGCTCAAATTCCACCTCCTCCAAGAAGCCTTCCTGATCCCTCCCATTTACAAGTGATTTTTCCCTAACTCAGCCGTGGCATGCACTTTGTACTTCTCTCATATTATTATAGTCTGCTGACTAACCAACCCCTACCACTCTCATTAATGGGGTACAGGGGAGAGAGCTCTGGATATGGAATCAGAGTCAGTCCTGAGAATAAAGCTCGTCTCTGCTACTTAATCCCATCTAACATTGATCAAGCCATTTCTTTATGACTCAGTTTCCACATCTGTAAAATGAAGCAGTTGGACTAGCTGACCCTTATGGTCCCCTTCAGCTTCAAATACATTATCCCTAGAAATACTGCCTTGTCTATCTATGCATCATTTCCTTTCTCCTAGGTCATCTTCTAATTATCTTGGGACCTGCCTTAGTGTTTCAAATGAAGTGAAATCTTAATAGATAATGAAGGAAGGAAGGAATGAAGATCATAACCCCAACCACCACCATCAGGAAGAAGCCTTTATGACAGAAGCTCAGATCTGACCTAAAATGGGAGGGGAAAAAAGCACCCACCCCCTATCCCCATCAACCAGCTTCTTTATTTCAGTTTCTTGCCTTCTTACAGACAGATCTTAGGACCTAGAGCTCATTTTACAGATGAGGAAACTTGACCACAAAGCTGAATGGCTTGCCCAGGGTCAGACCCATAGTAGGTAGCCTAGTCTAAAACCTTTGCCCCCATTCTCTAACTCCAAAACCAGTATATTGTCTGACCCACCACACTGTCCCATCCAACCCTTCTCTCACTCTTTCAAGTGGGGAAAAGAGAGAGGGAGCTGGTGTTCCCAAGACCCCACCTTGTCCTTTCTGAGGAAGGTCCTATCCTTTTCCCTGTCCTCCATCTCTTTCCCATCAGACCCTTTAGGAGGAAAATGCAAATGTCACTGTAGATGCTAATGGCTGGTTTAACAAAGAACTCCCTTGAGATTCATTTCCATGTCAGAAAAAAAGTATAGACTATCGTCTCTCTGCTAGTATCTTCCCACTTCACCCAGAAAAGTTGTCTTAGCTCATTCCCTGACACAAGACAGTAGCCAGATCTTCTCTCCTCTGATAACTGTGTCACCAAGGAGATGGTTAAAGCCCCAACAAATATGACATTGGAACCTGCCCCCCACATATACACACACAAGCCTTCTCTGTAGCACTCATTAAGGAAATCTTCACTAACTTTGTTGCCAAAATCATCTTCTAGGCCTTTCACTCTGATCACACCAACCCCTGTCCAACACCCTCAGTCACCCCCCCCCACCACCACAGAGCACAGCCAGTTTGCTGGTGTTTAGACAATGGCTGAGAAGTGAGGGGAAGGAGATAGCAAAGAAGATTTAGGGTTAAAATACATAAGAGTAGCCCCTAAGCCCCCTCCCACCTCCGCACACCCCTGAGGTTGTCCTTTTATGGTATCTGTTCTATTCCAAGACTTCCCTTAATGTTCATTTACCCTGTATAAAAATGCTCCAGATCTGGTAGGGTGTGGAGGAGGGGACTATTTGACCCTTCTCCTTAACTCCCTAAAAATGTCTCTAGTCCTATAAATCCTTAAGGATAGTACTGTTTGGCAGCCCTACATAAAGCCCTACAGTGCCCCTCAGGGGCAGCTAGATGGCACAATGGAGTCAGGAAAACCAGAGTTCAAATATGACTTCAGCTGATTACTAGCTGTGTGACCCTGGGTAAGTCACTTAACCCTGTTTGCCTCAGTTCCTCATCTGTAAAATGAACTAGAGAAGGAAATAGCAAACCACTCCAGAATCTGTGCTAAGAAAACCCCAAATGGAGTCACGAAGAGTCAGGCACGAATAAATGACAATAAGCCTCCCCCTCACAACCAAAATCTGTAGCCATGGATTTAGAAGAGGTGCCCCAAACTATCGCCTACTACAGTCACGTCTATAGCCTGCTTCTGTTTCAGTCATCTCCTCTGTTTGCCTTGGGCAAATGCACCAAAAATTCCCTTCATCAAATTACCTTGATTATGCCTTGAAATCTCCCAGGCTGGTCTCCTGATCTAGGTCCCCTGATCTCTCCCCCTACTATCCTCCCCAAAACATACATGCACACACATACATACACATGCATGCACATACATGCTTTCTCTTTCCTATCACCTACATAGATCGCTAAATCCCATCTCTTGCATGATGGCCTTCCAGACTAAAAAGATTTACTTCAACTATAACAGGTCTTAACATTGGACTTCTCAGCCTTTCCAAACTGACCTCCTGGAGGCATTTTCCATTTATTTTATTCTTTTCATATATTTAGAACTGGGAAGAGACTTCAGGATCATCTAGACCAATCCTCTCGTTTCATAAATGAAGAACCAAGGGAAATTAGGTGATCACGAAGGTAGCAAGTGTTAGAGGCAGGATTTGATCCTGGGTCCTCTGTCCTTAACTCTTTCTACTCTCCCATACTGCCCCCCTCCATTTACTTGAAAATAGGAGAAACATTTGTTATGATCACCTTATTTTCCTTATTATTCATTTTTCTTGATATTCCCAATACATCATTTTTGTTGTTCAATTGTGTCTAATTCTTCATGACCCCATTTGGAGTTTTCTTGGCAGAGATACTGGAGTGGTTTGCCATTTCCTTCTCCAACTCATTTTACAGATGAGGAAACTGAGGCAAACAGGGTTAAGTGACTTGCCCAGGGTCACACAGCTAGTGACTGAGGCTGGAAGATGAGGCTCTATCCACTGCAGTGGAATCATGGAATTACAGCTGGCCGGGACCTTAAAGGCCACTGAATACAACCCCCTTATTTTGTGAAAAAGAGAATTGAGGCTGAGGGAGATTAGGTAGTAATTGCCCAGGGTCACGCAGCCAGTAGAGAAGATTAGATTTCAGATCTTCCTGATTCAGAGTCCAGCCCTTCACTCACTAGGTCACCAAGCTGTGCCTTCTAGGTCAGGGTGCTCAGACTGCAAGTTCACAAAAGGCAGAGGATGGGTATATAGAACTCAGTAGAGTTGGGGTTTGGGGTTTTCTTAGCAGAGATACTGGAGTGGTCTGCCATTGCCTTCTCCAGTTCATTTTACAGATGAGGAAACTGAGGCAAACAGGGTTAAGTGACCTGCCCAAGGTCACACAGCTAGTAAGTGTCTGAGGTCATATTTGAACTCAGGAGGATGAATCTTCATGACTCCAGACTCAGTACTCTGCACTATGGCTCCACCTAGCTGCCCCATCCCAGGTGGTACAGGAGACTAGAAGAAGATACATAGATATGAATGATAACCAGGGAAACTGACCAAAGAATCTCAGCATTGGAAAAAAAAAAAACCTTCACTGAACCTGAATCATAATCCCCCTCTCTACTATACCTGGCAAACAGATGGGGAGCCCACTGCATCCTTAGACAGCCCATTCCAATTCTGCATAGTTCTAATTTTTCAAAAAATTTTCTTAACATTGACCTGAAATAAGCTTCTCTTAAAATTCCACTCTGTACTCCTCATATTGTCTGAGGCCTCATAACTCTTCCATGTGACAATTTTTTCAAATATCTCAAGATAGCCATCATATGTCCTTAAGAGTTTTCATTCCACTGAGAGCTCAAAGTCATTCTCAGTGTGGTGATAATAGTTTCTACTCCTCTGACAGGTTGAGAAATCCCCAGTCAGCTTGTTCTCTCCCATCTAGAGGGAGCAGTGGATAGAGTACTTGTCCTGGAGTCAGGAAGACATGAGTTCAAGTTCAGTCTCAGACACCAGCTGTGTGACCCTGGACAAGTCATTTCACTGGTGTCTGCCCTAGTTTCCTCAACTATAAAATGGGGCTGTTCATAGCACCAACCTCTCAGGGTTGTCGTGAGGTCCAAAAAAGATGATATTTGTTCTTAGCCTGACACATAGTAGGCTCTTAATAAGTACTTATTTCTTTCCTTCTTTCTATCAATGATCTTTCTAGTTCATGGTAGAAACAAGAAAGGACCCAGGTCTTCTAACTCTTTCTGGTATACTCGGCTGCCACCCTGAAGCTCAGTTTTCCCGTCTATATAAGAGGTATAATAGCCCTAATTCTGCCTGCTTTCCATAGTGGATATGGACAGCACTTTGAAGAGCATAAACATTAGTTGCTGTTATGGGGAAATCAACGGCTGCCTGCTTAGCCAAAACACACTGAACCGTTTTAGGGAGGAATATGGCTAAGAAACATGAGAGAGCCAGGTCCGCTAACCCTCACATGGCCAGACACACTTCATTTATTGGTTCCCACACATATCTCTCCCTTCTCCCCTTGCATCAGGCTCACCACTGACCCTGGCTCCAATCTCTTTGGGTAAACACCCTGTAGGGAGTGGGGAAGCTGTCCTTGGCTGCCATAGCACAGAGAAAGAGGGAGGAAAAGAGGGAGTGTGGGAGCGAGTTGGCTCCCGGTAGGCCTTTTCTCGTAAGAGTCAAGGCTCTTTACAAATTCTATTTCCCATGTACCTACTACATCCTTTTAAGAGCTCTTCTGTACCCAGCCCCAGACCCTAGCCTGGGTCATTCTCCCCATCCACCCATACTGCCCACATACTGGCTCATTCTGTACTCCCTGAGCTCCAGGAGGCTGGCCGCACTCCAGGCCATTTGGCCCAAACACAGCCTTATAGGGTAAAGAAGGCTGCTTCCTCGAAGGCCACCAGACCAGAGCTGGACAGGAGCCTGACGCAGAAGCCCCTTCTCTTCTGCCTCCATAGGCTGATAGAACCATAACCTATCTGGACAATGACATCATCTAGACCGACCCCTTCATTTTACAGAGAGGGAAACTGAGGCCCAGAGAAATGAAATGACTTACCCAAGTCATTTAGGAACCAAGATGGGACTAGAACCCACATCTCCTGATTCCCAATCAAGTGCTCCTCCAAGTCACCCCAGAGATGTTTTTCTCTTATCATCACAAAAAGTTGTGGGGTGCAGTAGAGAAATCCCTAGTTCTATTATTTACTGTGTGACCTTAGGCAAATTATTCCTGGGCCTGGGGAAGCTTTCACGAAGTAAATGCAGATGGGCAAGAAACAGATCCAAAAATTGAAAAAACAAGAACAAAAACATAATTCCAGGGACAGCTAAGTGGCACAGTGAATAGAGCACGGGCCCTGGAGTCAGAAGAACCTGAGTTCAAATCTGACCTCAGACACTTTGACACACCTACTAGCTGTGTGACCTTGGGCAAGTCACTTAACCCCAATTGCCCTGCCTTCCCCCCTCAAAAAAAACAACAAACCATATGCAGACTACAGATATGTAGTAACTGATAACAACAGCAAGAGCAAAACCAGGCTACAGGAGGTGTCCAAAAGGTTCATGAAAACAAAAAAGGAAAATACAAATACTACCATCAGAAGCATGTATGTCTTTGGGGGCAGAATTAACAATGGGTAAATAACAGATGTCTACAGATACAGGAACAATTCTTTATAAGTTCAGGGGAGAGCTAGGTTTGTACCATTGCTTTGCTAGTCTTTCATATTTTCTTTTCTTACAATTTTGCTTTTTTATTTGAATGTACATAATTTACAAAAGAAGTTGAAAATAAAATAATTGGACTAGAAATTGGAGGTTCTTAAACTTTTGGGGGTCATGGTCTCTGGATAATGTTTTTAAATATGTAAAATACACAGGATAACAAAGAAAACCAGTTCTATTTAAATATACTTATCAGTTTGTTGGGTTTTGTTTTCTTTTTTTTAATTCATGGACCCTAGGTTAAGAATCGATCAGCTAGGTCAGGGTTGGGGAACCTGCTGCCTTAAGGCCACATTCGGTCTTCTAGGTCCTTGAATGTGGCCTTTTGAGTAAGTCCAAGTTTTACAGAACAAATTCTTTTTTTTTTAAGCAATCCGGGTTAAGTAAGTTGCTCAAGGTTACACGGCCAGTTATTTTTGTGTGGGTGCCGAGTATCTGAGGCCAGAACCAATCCCAGGTCTCCTGACGCTGGGACCAGTGCTCTTACTCACTGCACCACCTGGCTGCCCCCAAATTCTTTTATTAATCAGATTTGTTCTAGGAGGTTTGGATTTAGTCAAAGGGACACACTTAAGGACCTAGAGGGCTACATGTGGCCTCAAGGCCCCAGGTTCTCCACCCCTGAGCTAGACACACTCTAAGGGACCTTTCAGCTCTAAATTCTAGGTTAGTATCATTAGTAGGACTAAGTCTCCCAAGTAAGCCCTTCCAATTTCCTTGCATGGACAAGGCAGGCTTCTCAAGAGAGAAATGGCATGGACTTCTTGGCCAGACTGGATGCAGGGCAAGGGCAACAGAGACTTGGCCCAGGATGAGATCTGTGGACCATAGACCTTGGAGGAGAGTGTGGGGAGGAATTCCCAGAAAATATCCAGAGTATGCAAGGACAGTGGCTAGATGAGGGCTTCCAGAGACATGCACTGCTCCCTAACTACATTCACCACCATCCCTCACTTCAGTCTGGTCATTCTGAGTTTCTTCATGCAGACGCAGGTGTGTCTGAGCCAGGAAATGGCACCTCAAACCGTAGGGACTTCACTGGAATCTTGCTGAACTAGGATGAGGTAGAAACCAGTTCCATAGAGATATAGCAGCTCATAGGAATTTCCTATGAGGAAATGTCCCAGTCAGGAAAGAAGGGACTATCACTGACTGCTGACCCCTGGGTCATTCTAGCCAAAGTTTTTCGACCTTCTCTAAGGATAGAAGTACCCTTAGATGACAGTTTAATTAGGGTAATCCGGGATCTAGCTACGATTATCTCCCCAAATAACCATAGATCATGATGACAATAACAACAAAATTCTCAGATCTGATTATAACAAAATGGCCCCGAGGGTGATGGGGGAAGAAACAGGTCCCAGAGCCCCCTCTGTGAGGATCTCCTTGCTTCTTAATATGTCCAAACCCCAGCAAAGAAAGTAGTGCTAAAAAAAAAAAAAAAAGTCCCAGGATTTTATTAGGCCATTAAGGGAAAGTGCTACATCCAGGAAAAGAAGGCACAAAATGATTGAGGATGGTCATGTTACAAAGTTGCCGGGTTGCTCTACCATTTAATTTTCTCTGACCCTGCCTCCACCAGATTAAGGGGTTTTCACTCATCTCCTGGACCAGGGAAAGGAAGCCAGGAAGACCAAAGACTAGGAAGGAGGCAGGAAGGCAGCCCAGCCTGATGTGTCAGCACCTCCCCAGCCTTCTAGGCAACCTACATCTGTATTCCCGACGTCATTTGGCCCTGCCCAAGGCCTTGCATGTAGGCACGAAGCTCAAGGGAGTAGCTGTCGATGAGTTCTGGGCAGCAAAGAATTGCCTCATTTGAGGGATCATTGGGGGGCAAGAGGATACACCAGACTGCTCTTTGTGAGTGCTTCCTGCCTCCCTAACAGACCCACAATCCGGTCACTGGTAATTTTGTCTTCATATTCTCAACAATGAGGACCATGCCTTACATATATATAGTAGGTACTTAAGACAGACTTGTTCAGTTCAAATTAATTAAATGGTCTAAATCTAGCTTAGCTCTTTCCTTTCTACTTCCCAATGGACCCACAGTAGACACCGCCCAGAGGCAGGAACCAGTGCATAACGAAGAACAGAATCAAAGTTAAGTGGGAAGGAATTTCAATTTTTCACAAAAGTTTCTTCCCTTTTCAATTTATTTCCTTCCAAACTTGTAAAATTCCTTTGCTCTATAGACATCTAGAAAATAGCGGCAACATATACAGCCTATATCAAATTGCTTTCTGTCTTAAGGAAGAGGGAGGGAGAGAGAAAATTTGGAACTCAAAATTTTATTTTTTTAAAGGTTTAAATTTTTTAAGAGTTTTTTAAATTGCAGCAGATTTAGGAGAGGAAATAAGCTGCCCAGACATGACAATATTGCTGGAGTTCAAAGGGCAATGCAAGTTACACACAAGTCCATGCACCAAACCCAGAAAATCTATGTTTGAGACCACAAATTCCTAACTGCATGCACCGTAAGTAATTCTCTGACTCTGCTTCCTCATCTATAAAATGGGAATAATACCTGATACAAAAGAACTTTACAAATTCTAAAGGGGTACAAATATAAGTAGCATTATTATAATTATTTTGAAGGGTTTTTTTGAAGTGGGATAGCAGGGCAAGTGTGATTGAGTGACTTGCCCAAGGTCACACAGCTAGTAAGTGTTAAGAGTCTGAGGACTCAGGTCCTTCTGACTCCAGGACCAGTGTTCTATTCACTGTGCCACCTAGCCACCCTGATAATTATTGTTTTTTAGATGTCAAGTTGTTGGGATTTCAAAAAGAAGCCCACCATGTGGGAGATAGCTACACAGGGCTTGAGTCCCCCTGTCTCCAGTTCAGAAAATTCTGGGGTCAGAGTGGGACCCACAACTGACTGAAAACATGAAGAATTGGGAGAGAAGGCAAAAGAGAGGGAAAGATTCAGAAATGTGACTCAGAAAGAGCTGGTTCTTGAGGGAAAAACAATAATAAGCAAGAACTGAATAGGGAGCTTCAAATCCTAGAAAGATTTGTCTTCATATGGAAGATCAAAACCAGACATTCCTCATTCTCACCAAGGACACCATGAGTGATTTGTGATGAAACAGTAGCAGGGAGGGTGACCAGAAAACAGGAAGTTCTTCTGACAAGTAGATGACCACCCTGGGGGTTGCGTCTCCCACAAGGCTTATCAAATGGAAGAGGGCAGCTCACATATACAGTCTCTCCTACTTGACATCCACTTGTCCCCTGCCATCCAGATCCTATGAAATCTTCCCAGATAACTCCAGCCCTCTCTGTCCTATCTTGTTCTAGAAGAGTCCATCTCCCCAACCAGACTCCTCAGAGGCAGGGACAATTACGGCAAGGCCTTTCGAATCCCTACACGAGGCCCTATACGGCATTGGTCACGGAGTAGGTCCTCTGAATTCAATACTTGCTTAATTGAATTGCCTGCGTGGTACAAATTAGGATGGGCCTTGTACTTTCACCTCAGTAGAAAGAAACTGGGCTATGCCCAAAAGAAGCTGGGCTGAGGCCAAGTAAGGATTTTTCATAAAAATAGAAAACAAGGTGACCTCCACTTAAGGCTATTACATTTTTGCTCTGAGCTCTTTCAGCTGTCCCATCCCTGGGGCTCTGGGTTGGGTGGGGGGGCCGATGCTAAGGAGATGCTCTGAGGCTGGGCTTTTCGGTACTTGTCTAGAGGCAGGAGGAGAGAAGAAATGACCTTAGAAGGGTATGACTAACTTAAGGTAGATTTTTTATTGGAGGTAGAGATGAAAGAAACCCTTCTTCCGCAATTCTATGCCACTCCCAAGGCCCGAATGAATCTGTCTCTTCCTTTAGGAAGCTCCCCCAAGTTCAAACTTAGATGAGATTAAGGAGATTTATGTTGTTATTGTTTAGTCATGTCCGAAGTTATATGACCCTGTGGAGTAGTCTATCATTTCCTTCTCCAGTGTGTTAAGGAATATTAAGGGACCCCCTGAACTTGTCTTTGTGAATTGCCATAGTTTCCTGAAACAATGGACCCAACATCCCCAATTTACAGACGAGGAGCAGAGGCAAATGGGTATTAAGTGACTTGCCCAAAATCATGTAGCTAGTAAGTGTCTGAGGCCAGATTTGAACTCAGATCTTCCTGACTCCAGGTATGGCTGTTCTATCCACTAAAAAATCCACTAGCTTCAAACAAGGTCTGGCTGACTCTTTGTCAGGAATGCCGCAGGGATTATTCCCATTACAGTATGGGTCAGACTAGATGACCTTAAAGGTCCCTTCTAATTCTAAGATTCCACAATTTAATTAGGGTTCACTTAGTACAATTCTGTCATAGTTCTGCAGCTATGGATAAGTCCTTAAGCCTCTCTGGGCCTCAGTTTCCTCATAATAACACAGACATTACCAGGACTTGAAGGTTTATAAACATTAGCAGTATGAACTTCACAAGGATTTCAGAGAGAAATTCATTCTTAACTTAAAACTTGTAAGTTACTATGATAAGAACTTCCAGTAGGGCTAAATTCACCCAGGGCTGCCTAGCTAGTGTGATTTGAAGGGTACTCTGTTCATTCTCTAAAAAATCTCCATTAAAATATGTTTTGCAGGTTAGTACATGTATCACCTATATAAAATTGCTTCCCATCTCAGGAAGAGGAAAGGATAGGGAAAGAGCAAGAGAATTTGGAACTCAAAATTTTTTTAAATGAATGTTAAAAATTGTTTTTGCATATAATTGGGAAAAATAAAATATTGTTCAAAAAAATCTGCATTAGTAATGGAAGCTACTGGGACTTCCTCCTGCCTGTGTAACCTTGAACAAAACACTCCAACTTCTGGGGTCAAACCCTTGAGGAAACTGAGGCCCAGAGGGACAGTAGCTTGCCCAAGGTCACACAGGTAATGAGTAACAGAACCTGGAAAAAGAAATAGACCTTAGAGACCATCTAGAAAAACCTCTTTCCACAGATGAGGGAACTTCAAACCTGTAGGGGGAAGAGATCTAGGACTATAGAAAATCAGCCCAGGGGCAGCTAGGTGGTGCAATGAATAGAGCACTGGCCCTGGAGTCAGGTGGACCTGAGTTCAAATCCAGCCTCAGACACTTAACACAAAATTAGCCATGTGACCTTAGGCAACTCACTTAATACCAATTGCCCTACCTTCCCCCCTCCAAAAAGCAAAAAAATAATCAGGCCCAGAAGGATGAATTCTTAGGGATCTTCCCCACCCCTGTAAAAATCTAGACCAACCTGTTTACTGAACAGAGGAGGAAACAAGAGCCAAGAGAAGGGAAGCTGTTTGCCCAAGGTCACACAGACAGTACATGGCTTAGGATCATAGGCTAATGAGTCTATGAGACTCTTTGATGAGAACTCAGAAGCAAGCAAGTCCAATCTTCTCATTTTACAGATGAGAAAACTGAGGTCAAGGTAGTGACTTGTCCAATGTCACACAAGAAGCAAAGCCTAGAAAGAAAGAAAAGTTTATCTCCCTCACCTAGGCAAAGAAAGCTAGCTGGAGGGATCTGAAGACCTCAAAGGGCTAGAGAGGAATGATGGTATCAAAGGCTGATACAAGGGATTCAGGCCTATAAATAAAAACTCCCAGAGAAAATTCTTCAAGCTCAGCTGGTGTACCATGTCCCTTCTCACATTTCTTTACAAAACCGAAAACTCCAGCAAATTCCTAGTACGAATGACCTCATCTGATCTATTCCTTCTTTGAGAGGAGAGAATTCTAAATAAGTGAACCCTGGGGACCTGGTGATACCAAAATCGGGGAAAGCAGGGTTCCGGAAAGGGAGGTACAAGGACATTCATAGAGTTTACAGTCTCATATCCATTCTGGAGACTCAGTTATAGGATAGTAGATTTAGAGTTGGAAGGAACCATCAAAACCAACATCCTCTTTACAGATGAAGGAAGAAGGTACACAAAGATTAAGTGATTTGCTCGGGGTCACACAGCTAGTAAGTAGCTGAGGCCAGATTTGAACCCACATCATCCTGACTCCAAGGCCAGAGCCCAATCTATAACACAAAGTTGCCTCTCATAGATTTAGAACTGGAAGGGACATCAGGGGCCATCTAGTCTAGCTCCCTCACTTTGCAAATGAAGAACTGAGGTCTAAAAAGCGTAAGCGATTTGTCCAAAATCACAAAGAATTTGAACCCAGGTCCTCTCCATTCAAATTTAGCCTTCTTCCCACTGTATCACAGCAAAGTAGAGATATTTTTAAATGTTTTTTCATTGGTTTACTGGTATCTGAAATTAAATTTTCATTAAATACACACACATATAAACACACATATATACATATACATACATACATACATTTTTCTTAAAGCTTCAATTCTAAGTTCATAACTGGCCATAGTAGTTAAACTATCATGGTGGCCCTTATCAAGAGTTCCTGACTCAAGAAGAGAGTTATACCATTTCCCCCACTTCCCCCAACCCTGCCCCAAAAACAAAAACAAAGAGTTCCCAACCCCCTCCCTTGCCAGATCCCTACCAGGTTCAACAGAGAGTGAGGCATTGCAGCTGGCCTGGCCCAACTCATTGGTGGCGGTGATGGTGTAGTGACCAGCATCGACTAACTGGGCTTCCTGCAGCAACAGAGTGTGCCGCTCACCTTCAGCTCGGATGAGGACCCGATCACTGCTCTGGAGGGTTGTGCCATCTTTTTGCCAAGACACTTCAATGAAAGCATCAGAAACAGGTCACTCTGGGACCCTCAGCCCCTCATTGCTGCTTCTCCTAGGGGTCTCTAGAGGGAGCAGGACAAAGCAGGAAAATATCCCTCCCCAAAAGCCCTTGGCTTCCTCTTCTCCTCCCACTCACACATTCCAAGCCCCCATCCCAGGGCTCACCTTGGGCTGGGGGGTTGGCTGTGACAATACATTTGAGCATTGTGTCGAACCCTGGAGCCACCACCACACTCTGCAATGGTATCTCAAAGACAGGAGCTTCCAAGGGTTCCTCTCCAGCTGAGACATAGGACTCATCCGAGGACTCTAGGGACACATAAGCATTCACAGAATCAACAAAGATGTACAAAGCATTCACTGTATCTGCTACATTGTACTGTACAAGCTGTTGCGGGGGATACAAGGTATCACCTACAGTCCCTACCCTCAAGTAGTTTATAGCCTAGTTAGGGAGAAAAGACATGAAAATGAAAAATTAAAAATCAATACAAGGGTTCAACAAGAGAACAAAGGGCCACCAAATAAGAGGCATAAGTAGCCAGTGCCCTGGTTGGGAAGATTTCATGAAGAACCAGGGAATTTGGAAGAGCCCTGAAGGAAGCAGAGGGAAGCAGAGGGGGAAAGACTTTTCAATTTGAGAGAATGATATCTCCCCAACAGCCTTACACATTATTGGTGCTCAATAAATACTCAGTGACTTTTAAGGGTCTTTATTTAACTACGATTTCTCCTTTTTTCTCTCATAGACTCTGGGTTCCAGGCTCTAAACAGTAGCACCCCAGCAAACACCCAACCATAGCCAGTTGCCTCTGGGTATTTCATCAAACATAACTTAGCAGAAAGAAAGAAAAAATGAGGGGGCAATCTGAATGGTCTGCACCTTGTCTTTTGCCCAATTCTCATCTCCAACCCACCCCCACCAGAAAATCACTTCTATTTGGGGAAGACTGAAAGAGGTAGGAATGGTGTACAGGAGGAAAAAATGGAGATTCTACCAGGTTTGGAGAATATGGAGAGAGCACTGGCATATGTGCCCTGCTCTTTCTTGGCCTCACTTGCTCTATACCAGTAGCTAGCATTGGCATGAAACCCCACAAGACATTCCACTGGGAGGAGTCCATTTTCTCAACCACTTAAAAGCTTAAAAGACTGATTTGCCTTCCCTGAGAAACTGCCCTCTTTGGAAAATTCAAGAGGCTAAAAGGACTCCCTCAAAAGAAAATTCACCTCAGAAAATTCTCCACAGTCTCCCATGTTCCCTGATACCCCCTGCAGGACCATACCAAGGTCAGGTGAGGTAGGCCGGGTCCGATGATGGCCTTTACCCTTGCTACGGGGCACTCGACGATCCCAGGCCCCCCAGGGTCCATCCTCCTCTGGGCCTCTCCGTAATCTCTTCTCTGCCTCAGGCCCAGGCTGGTTCTTTTCCAGGTTTGGGGGGATGGCAGTCCCCTCTGGCTCAGGCATGGCCCAGGGTAAGAAGCGTACAGCTTGCATGGGGGGATCCCGCTTCCGGCCTAGATGTGCTTTTGTCCTGGGCTCAGGGGGCTCCGGGCTCCTGGATTCCTGAATAGCCCTCCCCCGAGTAAGTGGGAACTGTTCTCTCCGACGAACCTCTTGCTGGTGGCCTTCACCAAGCTCTGTCCTGCCCGCCAGCCCTCGGCCTCTGGCCACAGTGGACCCCTTTCCTGCTGCCTCCTCTCCAACCTTCCCCACGCTGCTCAGCGCCAGCTGCTGGATAGTGGAGGTGCTCTCTGGTGGGGGAGTCTTTGGGGCAGAGGGGCTAGAGAACAGGGGAGGCTCCGCTGGGTCCCGGGGCGATGGGGCCCTCTGCAATGTGGACCGCAGGGACTCATGAGATCGAACTAGCTCCTCCCTGGAGGCAGAGCGCCGGATGCGCCCCAGCTCCTGGGCAAAGCGGAGCTCAAGGTCAAGGGCGGGGCTGGGGCTACGCTGCCGAACCCGTTCGTCCAGTGAGGCTGCCTTCTGCCGAAATGCCCAGCGCCTCTCTGCCACAGTGCCTAGCTCACCTCGTGATCCATCCCGTAACTCTTCCCTTGAGGTCCCTGGTGTGTCCCACTGCCCGCTTTCGGCCTTTGGCTGATCCAGGGATCGAGCCTTCCGCAAGGGAACCCATGCCCTCAGAGGAACTGGGGAATCACTCTTCTCCAGGCTGCGCCGACGCTCCTCGAAAAACTGCAGCTTGTCTAAGATCCTGGAGCCAGCCCGCACCAAGCGCGGGGAGCAGCGCACCCCAGAAAGGCGGCCTGAAGCTTCACTCAGAGGTGTCTGGGAGCGAGACTCCAGGGTGCCGGGCAGCGAGGGCCCTGATGACTTGGGCTTCTTCCCCCTCTTCTCTTCCAACTCTTCCAGCGGCCCTAGCTCCTGAGGCTTCCTCGGGGGCAAGGTGGGGGTGGCAGAGGGCTGTGTGCCAGCTCCAGGAGGCAGCCGTTTCCCCACCCTAGGAGAGGGTGGTGGGAGCAGAGCCGATTTGGAAGGAGGTGGTTGGGCAGCTCGTCTTGGAGCTTCACTGGCAGTCTGGGGCTGAGGGTCAGGGTCCTCTCTTCGAAGCCCACCCTGTGGCACACTGCTGCAAACCAAGTCAGAAAGAGTGAGCTGGCATTAGGAATGGGGCTTCTACATACAGATTCTGGAAAAGCTGCAGAGGGCAGGAGCCCAAAGGGAAGGAAGATGGGACATCCTAGGGTTGAACAACCACTGGGACCCCATTGATTGCTGTGTGCAGGCTGCAGCCAGAGCTGGAACTTGGGCCTAGGCGGGGTCCTTGGGAGACAGAGGCTGGCTCTGAGTATTAGGGACCAAGCTGGAGGAAGAAAGGTATAAACTCCAGACACGAAAAATCATTTGGCCCCAGTAATCCTGGCCAGCCTTCTCTCCCCAGCCACCAAAGCTGGCAAGCAGCAGAGACAGAACTGAACAAGAGGTAAAGTAAAGAATGAGGCTGAGGATCTGAAGGATGAAGTGAGGGAGGGAAAGGAGAGAAAGAGGCTGAGCTTGGTGGAAGACCTGAAGAGAATGAAACCCTTTCAGACCTGCCACCAGGCACTCCCATTTTCAACCATGATATTCTCCCCTCCACTGCAGCTCCTAAGAGGAGTGGTATCTCATTGCCTTTGCCTCACTAACCCCAGTCACAATCCTTTCAGAGAAATGGATCAGTAATCGTTCAACGATTGGGGGCAGTGCACACAGCTGGTATGGGTGCTCCCAGGGCCCATCCCCAATATCACAGTCACTAGTGGACTTTGGGACTTTCATTGATCATCCCTGGGCCCTTCAGAATCTCAAGCTCCTACCACAGGCAGCAATTCTTTGCCAACATGGGGTACTCCTACAAGGACTTCTTCTAGGGAAATACAATTTACTTTTAGTCTCTTGGAGTCCTGCACCCACATATTTAAGAATCCCCCAAATGGAGAAGGGTTAAAGAAATTATCAGACTGAAAGAGGCTGAGGGTATGACTACAAAAGGACCAGTCAAGACCTCTGGCCAACAGGATCTTGATGGCCCAAGGTCTTTGATTTCCAGTTCTTGCTTCTCAGGCCTCCATTGGACCTAAAGTTGCCCACATCAGCTCTACAGCGTCTCTGTTAAAACACTACTAAAATGAGACCATCTGAAGAGGAAACATAGTAGGCATGCTTCCCAAAAAAAAGGCCAGAACATCTTTTGGGGGGCACCCTTCCTAGGTCTTATCACCCCCAATTCAGGGCCATTACAGTAGTAGAAACCACAATATATGTGGCAGCCTGACTGCCTGACCCCTGGGTGCTAGTGCCAAGCCTCTGATGGAGGGGTGAATACAATGATGGAGTCAATGGGGGAGGGTTACAAGGTGCCTTGAGGGAGACAAGACTAGAAATAACATCACAACAGGAATACAGAGCATTCTGGGAAGAAGATGAGGGAGGGTTGGTTTGTCTCAGAGGAGGATGTATTTATGAGGTAGGGAATCCCATTGAGTTATCCCAGGAAATGGAAGGTGGCATAGAGAGACAAGGGGCCAGAGTTGAGAAGGCCTTTTTACTGGCAACTCTGCTCCAGGCCCACCTCCAGGCTGGTCTCTGTGCCACAGACATTGCTAAGGAAATGGGTGCCTGGGAGGTTGCCATGGTAACTCCAGGCTCTGGCTGGGGCCTTGTTGAAGGAAGCCACAGGAGCCGGCATGTCCGAGCAGAAGGGCCACCTAGCTAATGCTATTAGGACAAGTCTCCCCTAGATCAGAAAGGTCCCCCTACCACTTCATCCCTATCCCACCAACCACCTCACCCATCTCCAAAACAACCCTCCTTCCCTTGCCCTTGCCAACAACAACCACTCTCCCCCCTCATCCTCCCAACCCATCCCTAGATCCAAACAAAACCTTCCATATCACTAGTTGCCCCCCACCCATCTCCTAAAATGCTACCCCCCCATCCCAGCACCAGACACCCCCACCACCTTCCACAGTACCCCCATTGTATAATCCTGTACTCCTTTCCCAGAATAGCTTCCCATAGCAGGCCACCCCACCCCAACCCCTCCCTGCCCTTTCCTTCAAGAACAGCCCCATGCCAATCCTTCTTCACCCCCAGACCGTGCCATCCCCCAAAAGGAGGGAGAACTTTCCTCTCACCTCACCTTCCTGAACCTGCCTCTTCTCCTCTCCCCTGCCCCACCCAGACTTCCCCTTGTCCCCTTTTCCCCTGCTTCCTGCCGTGCTCTCTCCCTCTGCCCCTCCTGCCCTCCCTCATTCCCCTTCTGTCTGCCCTACCACCTCGCTCTTCTCTTTCCCAGCAGCTCTCTTCCCT
>NW_027186457.1:602021-612846 GCF_028583685.1 Petaurus breviceps papuanus | reverse complement strand
GGGGGGGGGAAGGAGGGGGGAGGAGACACTGGGAATGATGTGGGAGCTCGAATGGGGGAGGGGGTATGGGGATCCTGAGGGCCATGGAGATGAGGGGGAGGGAGAGAGGAGAGGATGGAGGAATCCGAGAGGTGATGGGGGCAGAATGATGGGGCCAGGGAAGGTGGGAGCAGGAGGGATCTGAAGAATGAGAAGCCAAGAGGGAGATATGGTGTGGTGGGATGGGGCAAAAAGTGTATAAAGGTGAGGTCGATGCGGGGGAGATGGGGCAATGGAAGGGAAATGGGTCAGTCACAGAGATGGAGCAGTGAGGGAGAAAATGGGCCAGTGATGGGGGCAGTGCAGGGGGTGTGGAGTAGAGATGCAGCGGGCCGACCAAGGCCATTACTTACACGTGTATGGAGAGGGCTCGTCCTCTGTACAGGCTGAACGCGCTGCCGTACAGGTCACTGGCCACCGAAAGGCTATCCTCTGACCCCCAGCTTGTGCCCACCAGATTAGCACGAGATGCCCGCACCAGCGGCTCCACCCCCAGGTGCCGCGGCCCGGCCCCGGCCCCGGCTGCCTGTGCTTGCCTTGGGCTGCCTGGGAGCCGGTGGGAACTACCGCCACCGCCACTGCCGCCAGCCTCCAGCTCCAACACCGTCTGCCCGCTGCCCCACCAGCTCGCCTGCTCCTCAGAGGTGCCCGTCACGGAGGTCGGAGGGGTGTCAAGGGAGGAGCCCACCAGGGTGTCTGAACCCCCTAGGAAGAAGAAGGGCCATGAGCTCCGAGGCTGCAGGGATCCTGAAGTCTTCTGCCTGCCCCGGGCCTCTAAGAAAGTCCGACCTGTGGGAGTGCTGAAGGCCCCATCATCTTGTAGTTCCAGGCGTTGGGTCTCTTGGGCATCACTGATATCATCTTCACCAGTCTCCGAGTCTAGGGAAGAAGGGACCTCATGGACAAAGCCCCCATCTGCCACCCACAACCACCACTTCCTCAGCCTTTCCTGGAACGTTTCTCTTGTCCTGAGCCAGACCCCAGCATGATTCTATTGCTTCATCAGCTAGGTCTCCCTATCTCCCCACTCCTATCTATTTCCATTCCCAAGGTTCTTCCCATCACCCCTCTGGGCTCCTAGTTCCTCCTCACCACACCACCAACACCACCTCCATGGAATCCCTTTGACAGCACTGGCTTTGCTCCCAACCACCTAAAGGAACCCATGGGTGATCCCCACTGCACCCCTGCCTGCTATCCTCCAGGTCCCTCTCCAAAACACCAACATGGTCCCAGGTTTTTAAGGAGCTCGGATTCAGGAGTAGAAGGAAATGTCATCCCAAGGAAAAATGGCAGTCACTGTCACACCTTGCTCTCAGGGAAAGCCACCAACTTACAGGGCCAGCCCCATCCTCCACCCCAGAACAGCACATGGTGTTGGGGCCAGGCCCTGAGGCCAGGAACCCTCAGGAGGGACGGAGGAGCAGAAGGGCAGGGCAGGGATCCGTTTCCTACCGTAGCTTTGCTTTCTGCAGGAGCGGAAAACTTCGCTTCCATAGGAGCAGCAGGAGAGAGACATCGACAGACTGTTATCAGAGCGTCTGTGGGGCAGGGCATGATGGGGCGGATGGGGTAGAGGGGGACATTGGGCTTCCCAGTTCCCAGAGATGTTCTACAGGGACTGAGTGGGGGAACTTGGGAGCAGAATCCCACACTGCTCCCAACTAGCTTCTTCTCTCCCTAGATTTATCTAAAGGTTCCTATTATACATAGAATAATAAGGTCTGGGTATGTAAGGTTTGGGCTTTTTTCCCTCCCCATCAACCCCTTCCTCCTCAATTATACTCTGTCCTTGGCCTATGCACATACAAACATACCTCAATGCTCACACTTGCAAGCTGAAACAACTAGGTACACACACACACACACACACACACACACACATACACAGACACAAACACACATCCTTCTCCTAAAAATCCAATGGTTAGATTAGAAAGTCAGAACTCCTAGGTTTTGTTCCAAGTTTCCCCAAATCCTGTTGAATTCTGAGCCCATTCTCCCCTCTTTGCCTCAGTTTCTCCACCTTTGCAATGGGAATGTAAATCCCATTTAGAGTTTGCCAAAGTGAGGGTGTCTACCTTTCCACATCTACAACCATGAGTGGGACAAGGAGCCAAACAGAATCCCAGAGATGAGGAACAGGAAGCGTAGGTCCTTTCTTTGGACTTGACTCTAGTTTTCCCTGATTCCTGTCCCTCTCTTGGCTGTATACATTCAAGTTGAAGGGCCATGCCAAATCCCCTATACAATAAGGCATCATCATCGCTCTGACCCCTTATCCGGCAGTCTAGGGAGAATCTAGTCAAGTGAGCCTGGGGAGTAAGCCACTGGGAAGAAGGGTATAAAGAAGGGACAGCCACAGTCCCACGCACCATGGGTGAATCGACCAAAGGCCCGCCTTGAGTGGCCAGTTTTCTGAAAAAGAAAAATCAAATTGATTTGTTATAGGAATCCACCCCAATTTAACAACATTCCTAATCCCAGAGACCTGTGGTGTGGAGTGGGGAGCACAGGGAGGCAAGGACAATATATAATACTGAGAACATTTTGGGGGAGGGATTCTTTGTTGGAACTCAGTGACCAATCTTTCCCCAGAGGGATCCCCATTGGATTTTCTGGGATCCCTAGCATCTGACCCTCCCTGACCTCAGAGCATCAAGTCTATATACATGGTTATGCCAGTCAAGACAAAATGGTGGTCAATGTCACACTTTATTGAGGGAGGGGAAGAGGAGCACTCATGGGATAGACTTCTGATGAGCGTCCAGGCTTTGGACATCCAAGAACTTAGGCCCAGGAACATGGAGAACCTCAACATAAAGTGGAAGGACAAGGGGAAACAGGAATACCTTGGAGGACCCTGAGGTCCAGAGATATGGGAGGGTATGGAGTCCATGGAGAAGGGAATGAGGAAAAGAAGGGAGGATTAAGGAAAGCAAAGCAAAGGGAGAGAGAAGAGCATGGAGAACAGAAGGCTCTACATAGGAAGAGGTATAGGACCATGGGGAGATAGAGGGCCATAGAGGAAAGGGCCTGGACACTGGAATATACAGGAAGGTACCAGTGGAGGGGACATGTGGGTCAGGGACGTTGGTGGAGACATCAGACATGATAGGTAACAAGGTATGGGAGTCTCAGAAATAGAGTGTGGGGCAGGAGAAGATGCAGGGTCACCAGGGACAAGGAGGATGTTAGCATGGAGACGGCCGGAGCTCCTTCTGGGCATTTTTTAGCTTGGGAGAGCTAAGTCAGCATTTAGAAATCCAGTAAAACAGGAGATCACCAAGGTGGATGGAATCACCCCACAGGGAGGGAGGGAGGCAGAATGGAGTCATGGGGCGTCAGTGAAAAGGATCAGACCAGGGAGGAGGAAAGGAGAGAGAGGGAAGGCTAATGACAGCTACGGACATAAAGGCACAGGCTGCTCTAGACCATGGGGTACCGAGACGTGGTCCTGGGGAAGGAGGTGGGGGATGGGCCTAGCTAACGCAGCTCGGGGAGGGGGGAGCCATCCTGCAGGCTGTGCCAGGGACCGGGGCAGGAGGGGTGCCCGGGCGAGGCCGCAGCCCAGGGAAGGGCCCAGGCCGATGCCCACCTAGTCCTCCCCGGGGCCCCCGCCTCCGTCCCGCCCTCTCGGCGCTCAAGCCCTCGCCCCCACCCCACCCCACCCACGCGCGGCCGGGAGAGCCCTTACCTGGAACCGCTTCTTCACCCACAGCTTCTTCATGGCAGGGGGGGAGGGCCGGGCCGGTCGGCCGGAGCCAGGAGGGGACTAGGCGGGGGCGGGGGCGGAGTCGGAGGAGGAGCCGGGGGCGACCGCGGGAGCCGAGCACGAACAGGAGCCGCCTCTGCAGCCAGTCTGGGAGCCCCCGGAGCCTCCCGGGACGGGAATCGCGAGCGGAATCCGGAGCGGAATCCGGAGCGGAGAGAGCGGCAGGTGCGGGTGCGGCGCCCGAAGCCTGCTCCTGCTCCTGCTCCTCCCCCTGCCCCCGGGACCTCAGCTCCGGACCCTACCTCACCCTGCCCCCCACCTCCCCGCCCCATCTCACCTGCCTCTCCTCTCTTCCCAGGGCGGCCCAGCACATGTCCCACCCTGCTCACCCGCAGCCACCACAGACCTTTGCGCACCTGCCCCCCCCCCCCCACATTAAGGACCCTCCCAGACCAAGAGGAAAGGCTTACTTGCCCCTTGGAGCAGATGGGGAAACTGAGGCACAGGAAAGGAAAGACATTGGCTCAGGGTCACCAGGATATAGCCCATGAGGCTCCATGTGGCCTGAACCTCACCCCCTAGTTCCAAGCCTAGGCACAACTAAGCGCAGCTAGGGCCCTCAGCTCACTTTGCCTTTACACCTTGCAGTCCAAGCAAGCCATACAAAGAGGAAGCACCCTCCTGCTTGTCCCGGGGTCTAAGCAGCAAGGAGCTGGGTCAAACATAGAATACAGTCCTAGCACTCCCTACCTCCTAAGATGTTTGTGAGGAAAGCGCTTCGTAAAGCCCCAAATGCTGGAGTAACACAGGTTATCAGTTGTATTATCACCTTTGCTTAAGCTAGGCTGGAGCAGTGCACCTGGCCTGGGGCTTCGTACCCTGGTCATAGTACATCCTCCTGAAATGCCCCAGCCGAAAGAGGAATTAGGCCGAGCATATCTAGAAGCCCCAGAACTGTCCTCCGAGCCTGTACATAACCTGAGTTAAGGCTTCAGAGGCCAAGCAGGGAGGCAGAGAATAAAAGCTAGCCCAGGCACTGCCAGAGACATTTGAGTGAACAGTAGAGAAGATGCAACACTAAAACCAATGTCCCTTACAAACAGTCATCTCATGCCACACAAGCTCCCAGAGCACATCCACTTGGCCACACACACCCACACCCCCCCACACACACATACACACCACTGAACTAAAATCATACATATACAGGCCACAGTACACAAACTGATTGTAGCAAAATAACAGTACAAATGTATATTCCACATGTATATACTTCATAGAGCACCACACATACACACACACACACACACACACACACACTGTACCAGTTCAGCTATAAAAATAAGTGTGGCTTAGACCATAGTGAGACCAATTTCACAAGCTACCCTTGGAAACCAGGCTCATTTTCTATGTGCATGTGCATGTGTCTTACATTTTTCACAGACATTCAGAGGTTGGTGTTGCCCAGAAACATGCACTGGGAGATCGTTTCATAGGACCATAGACTTAGAGAGAAAAAGGACTTCTGAGGTCACCTACTCCAACCCCTGTATTTACCAGATGAGGAAACTGGGGCTCAGAGAGTTTGAATGACTTGCCCAATGTCACACACAGCTAATAAAGCTCCTAGTGAATGGCAGAATGAGAATTTGAATTTCGGTTCTCTGGTTCCAAACCCAGTACATGTTTCACTGTCTATAGCCCAGATCCTACACCAGTACCTATCAAAGGCACATGGAAGCAAAAGCATTGGTACACACCCATCTAGATGCACACACACCCTCCCACAGATAGAGGAGTGGAGTGGGGAGAGAGGTAACCCGAGCCCCTGTGGCCCAGGAGAATCCTAGGGGCTGGCACATTCCATGTCAAAAATAGCTATTGGGCAGCAGGTGTGAGTGGCAGGACAGCTGGGCCCCACAGAGCCCCAGAGCTGCCTCACCCCACTAGGCTGTGCCTCTACCTCCTATCCTAGAAGCTGCCCCTCACTTCAGCCTTCTGTGCCTTCCTCTGTCCTATACCATGCTCTCAAGTTGGGACCTACTCCAAACGGCTCTTTACCCACACAGCTGTCTTCCCTAATGACAGTTCTCACTACCAACTAGAGCTCTGGTAGCTATTCCCATTTCACTCCCAGCCTACCAATTTGGGCACTCAGAACCCCAGAATCCAGAGGGTTACACCAATGCATTCTCCTATGCCCTGTCTCCCATCTTTACCTCCCCTTCACTTGACTCCTTTCCTTCTCTCAGAAGGTGCCCTCCCTTCTTTCCCCTTTCTTTCTCTTTCATTTCCAACCCCATTAGATCTCTGATTCTTTCTTCTTGCAGTATCTCTCCTTCATATTCTCTTCAGCCCTGAGATTTTTATGAAGGTTTAGGGTAGTTCATCTTTACATAGCTTCACTATTCAGTCCTTCAACTTTTTTTTCTTTTCTTACCCAGTACTTCTTCCTGAAGAGGACTGAGGGAATAGAAAGCTGGGCAAGGAAATTTGGGACTGGCATCTCTTCACTCCCTTTAGAATCCTTTCTGGCCCATTGTACTCCACTATGTCCAAAACTTGTCCCTAGCCTATTCCCATTCTAAGCACAGAGAGGAAAGTAGTCTTTGAATGGGCACTGTTGGCTCTCCTGCCTGGCAATCCTCCCTGGCCCAGCTTTGCCTGTGAGCTAACTTAGGGACTTTCCTGTTCTGTCTCCTTAGGTTCTGAAGCAGCTCCCTTCTCTTCCAGGGCTCCTCACAACTCTGTCTCTGCCCTCCTCCTCTTCTCACCTCTGCCTAGCACCTGGTATGCTGATGGGCACCCAGGACATTGAATGAATGAGCCAATGAATGAATATTTACCCGCCAATATCCTGCCCTGGGCAATGTCTTCCTTTTAGCTGCATGCCTAGATGACAAGTAAAGAATTCTCTATTCAGATCCCCATCTTTTCTCCAGCCCCAGAACTCTTCAATTCCTGCCTATCGCCTCCCCATCTCTCTATCTCTCACCTCTTCTTTCTATTGCCAGCTCTTATAGGACTTTCAGTCTCTCACATTTCTAATCCTAGCTGTCTCTCTAAAACGTCAAACCTAACAGATAAATTTAACCAATTCTCCTCCTTATTGCTTTCCACTTGTCCCTTTTCTTGTCACAAACTTTTATTCCAGTCTCCATCTCCCCAGTCCAGATTTTGGGAATTTCATTCCAATTCTAAGGTCCCAGACCTTAGGGACAAGGCCCTAGGCACTTGCTTTATTCAACACAGTATGACAGTATCGTGTTTGCTTAATTTAATAAACTATTTAATAAAGTATCTTGAAGAAGAAAAGATTTCTCCCTGGGTGAGGAGGTTGGATTAGTTGACTTCTAAAGTCCCTTCCAACTCTAGAATCTAGAATTCCTCAAAGGATAAAATCAGTGACATTGCTCTTTATTTCCTTTATCCCCACAATCCTCTTCCATCCTAGCCCCTCACTACAAAGCTATTTGTCTTCTTTTCCTTGCTTTTCACTCTCTCTTAACCCCAACATTCTCCAAGATTCTCTGAATTGCACTCTGTTCCCTTTCCCCTAACACACACACACTCACACTCACAGACTACATCTCCAAGAAAACTCATTTATTGGGATGCCAGGCACCTTCGCTGTCTAGCATTCTGAGCCAGACAAGTGTTCCTGGCCAGAAAACTGCCTCCTTTCTTAAGCCAGGAATTAGGATTTGGACACTGAATTCCCTCCAGTGCCCCTGAAGTTCGGCTGTTTATACCAACCTAGAATGTTTTCCATGAGTGAGAATGAAAAATGCCAATGTACCAGAACCACAGCTCAAACTATGATTTCAAAGGCACAGGTATAGCAGAGCTACTGTTAGCCAGTAGGATAGACTCAGTGATTCCTAGTGGTGCTGAAAGTGCCCTGAAGTTCCTAAACATACAATCAACTCAATCCATCCTATTTTGCCCCACCACATTTGGTAACTAAGCAGGTTTCTCTTTTTTTTCAGTCCAAGGTTTCATCAGTTTTGGAGCTGGAAGGGGCTTTAGAGACAATCTCATCAGATTTAAATATGTAAGGAATTTAGAGGTCACCTACTCCATCTCCTTCATTTTACAGGTAAGGAAACTGAGTCCCAGAATAGGGAGGTGACATGCCAAGGCCACACAAGCAGGAAATTATAATGATGAGATCCAGCCTCCTTGTTTTACAGATGAAGAAATAGAAACAGATAAATTGAAAAGGCCAAGATTACAAATGTAAGTCAGTCACTGAGCCAAGTAGGTATTTGAACCCAAGACTCCTCTGATTCCAAACATAGTGTTCTTTCAGGTACTCTAAACCAAGCCTACCCCCACCCCCACCCCTACCCCCCGCCAAGGTTGAAAGGTGCCTTTTAATGACTCCTTTTGCTAGAATGTTAGAACTGTAAGGCATCTTATAAGACCCCTAGCACAGCCTCTTCATTTTATAGAAACTGAGGCTCAGAGAGGCATCATAGAACCTGTGTGCTTTTTCCAGGACACCAGCTACAACTTGAAAGTGACCTTCCAAAGCTAGATATTGTTTAGGTTAAAAAAAAAAAAACACTTTCTAAATCAATCTGTCAATCAAGTATGCATTGAAGACTGCATCAGGCATCTCCTTTGAGGCTGCCCTTGATGTTCATTTTCATCTGACTTTACCACGAAACACAGCCCACTCTCTCCTCTTTTCCCCCCTCCCCCCAGTTAGTCCCTGGTCACAAAGGCAAAGTGATTCTTTGAACATCCAACTGTATAGAAATCCACCCAGCCTCTGCCTGCATCCTCACAAAACTCCAGACTGCTCCCTTCCCTCAAGGCTTCTCAAGCTCCTCTCTGTCCTTGAGGACCAACCCCAATTAAGAATAGTCCTCTCTGCTTTCTTTTCAAGTATGTACAGTTACTTGCTAAACTTAATTACAGTGGGAAAGTGACCTGGATTTGTGTGTATTTGGGGGGAAGGGAGAGAGAGAGGGAGATGAAAGGTGAGTAGGCAGTCTTCCCACCTTAGACCTCCATGCCCATCATTCCCCTCTGAGTATCCAGACAAGTCCCACCCAGATGGGACTTGGGTTGATCATAGAAATCACAATAAAGGAGTCCCTTGAACTTGTCCCCATACACTCTGGGCCCCTTCTCCCCCAAATTCCTTCCTCAATCCCCTCCTAAACCCAGAGCTGCTTTCCCTCTCCATATTACTTTTCTTAATAGTTCCTGTTCTTATCTTCTCTCCCCTCCTTCCTCCATGATCTCCCTCTCCTTCTTCCCACTATAAAGAAGGAAGGAAAGGAAGGAATCAAGCATCTATTAAACACCTACTATATTGGTATAATACATATTATAATACATTACAGTATATACTATATATTATAGTATTTGATATAGCATAACATTATGCTATATTAAACACCTATTATATTATCTCATTTGATTCTCACAGCAACCCTGGAAGGTTTTTTAAAATGGGGCTATTATCAGCCCCATTTTATAGTTGGGGGAATTCAGGAACATAGAAGTTAAGTGAATCACCCAAGATTACAGAGCTACTACCTGAGGCAGGATTTGAAGTCAGGTGTTCCTGACTCCAAGTGGGTGTTCCAGCCCCTGTACCATCCTAGAAATCATATGACACAAACATCTCTATATTCAAGGAAACTGAAGCTAACCGGAAGTTAAGTGATTTAACTAAGGCCTTAGAAGAAGCAGAGTCAGGATTCAAACCTGGGTGTTCAGCCTGCAGAGCCTGTGTGCAGTTTCTATTATACCATATCCTGAGGCCAGAGACTGCTTAGCTTTAGTTTTTGATGGTCTCCTCCTCCTCCTCCTTTCCACCCAGAACAAAGATTTGCACATATTAAGTAGGTGTTTGTTGAACTGAAATTCTAAGAGTCTATTTTCCCCATGCCCAGCTAATTGAAGAAGAAATGAGACCAGTACTCTGTTTCCCATATGCCCCTTTCAACACTCTGTCTAACCATTATTCCCTTTCCCTCCCCATATATTCCCCTTCCCTCATTTAATATTTTCTTCCCCATATTTCCTTCTTTCAATACCTTCCCCCATAGATTCCCCTTCTCCTAATACCCCCTTAAATGCACCATTTCCCTCCCCTAATACCTCCCCCATATTCTATATACCCCAGTACCTTTTTCCTTCACATAATGCTTCTCTCTTTTTTTCTGCTCTTAGATATAAACCTGGTTTTAAATTAATGAATTTAATTTAATATTTTGTTGTCCTGGTATCTAACTCTTTTTTCATAATCTTTGAGGGCTCAGACTAAATAGGGGATTACAAATAAATCTGATGATAGGGTATGAGGTAGGATAAGGAAGGTAAAGGAATGACCCAATGCCATTCCCAGGTAGCAAGAGGAAAAGCAGCTCAAGCACTCTCCATCCCAACCCAAATACCTTTCCAGGCCAGCCTAGAGCAACTGGGCATCCAGAGGGTGTGGAACTGCCTGGGGGTCTTAAGGAGTATAGGCAGAGAACTGGGTACCAATCAGCAGAGACTGATCCTGGAGCACCAGTCTGCATCCCAGTCTGACTCAATGCCACTCACCCCAGGATGACCTTGCTAGCCACTCTCATCTTCCTGTCCTCTTTGTTTCCTCTGCTCATGCTTCTCCTCCCCCAGACCCCTAAGCATGCCCCTTAGAAACCACACCACCCCCCAGCCAGTGGTCTTCCTCTCCTGCAAAATCCCTTTCAGCATCTTCCACTTAGGCACGCCCTCCTGAGTCATGTAGGACACTAAGGTGACACAAGAAAGACTCCTGCCTTGACTGTCTCTGCGTGCGCGTGTGTGTGTCTGTCTGTCTGTCTGGCCTATACAATAATCATTTTGAGGGATTCAGAGTCTGGAGTGAAAAGAGGAAGCTCAGAACCAACCTATATTCTATAAAAGAGCAGCTCCCTTCTCAATCCTCCCCACACCACCATCAGGCACCACAGTCTATGCTCCATGGGAACAGGCTAAGAATTGATAGTCTCTTCCCACAGACCTTCACTCATCCCTTCACACACACACACACACACACACACACACACACACACACACACACAC
>NW_027186457.1:521922-602011 GCF_028583685.1 Petaurus breviceps papuanus | reverse complement strand
ACACACACACACACACACACACACACACACACACACACACACACACATACACACACACACACACACACACATACACACACACACACTCACAGTTGGAACTCTACAGTACAGCAGTCTACCATGCCTCCCAAACACCCCTTCCTAACACTCCCTGACTTCCTTGCCTTCTCCTATAAGCATCAGCCCAAGGACTCTCTAGCTGGCTGGCTGGCACCTGGTACCATTTCACAGAAGTCCCCCCCACCCCTTTGTGGCCTTATTCCTACTTTGCCCCCTCCCTCTAGCTGTTTCACCTCTCACACTTCCTCATTCTTATACAGCATTCCTTCGGTACCTATCTCTCCAAATGCCCACAGTAACCTCCAACCTTACCATTTACCATATGTGAACACTTGCCCATATACCTTTTCCTGACCTGAGTCTCATCAGCCTCCCCCACCCTTCCCATCCCACCACCTGCCTGCTTGGCTCTGGCCATACCAACACCCATAAATTGTGTGACATTGAAGAACTGCCCCTCTTCCTGCCCCCTACACACACACACACACACACACACACACACACACACACACACACACACTTTCCAGTTAAAAAATAAAAAGCTGAAGGAGGGTTAAAGGTAACTGGTTCAGTGAGACCCTCCCCATGGGATTCTTGCACTAGGTCAGGGTCCATCTCTAGGCATCTACCCAAAGCCCCAAGAGAGGAGACTGAGTATATGCCCTGGGCTTTTAAAATTTATTTTGGCTCCTTGGACATTGAACACAAAATATCAATTAGAAACGAAAGGTTTTTTGATCACCCACTCAAAAGCTCCCATTTTTACAGATAAAGAAACTGAGACCCAAGGAGATGAACCATAAGCCCCTAGAATGCTACAGCTGGAAAAAGATCTGAGTCTACCTCCTTCATTTTACAAATAAGGAAACTGAGGCCCAAAGAGTGACAGGACCACGATTATGTAGCTAGCTAGTGACTAATACCCAGGTTTTCTCACTCCCCCACCCCAACTTTTCTCGTTAGCTCTGACCCTACATAAGGAGAGACCTCTCTTATCATCTACATTCCCCATCCTATCCTTCTCTGTCAGACCCCTGGTCCAAGTAGGAAAGTAACCTGGGGGGCCCCAGAGGCTTTGGGAGAGATAGCCTTTTTCAGATGTCCCCAGCTCCTCATCTCTGCTCTCCTCCAGCCTCACCCTGCCTGCTGTTTTCCAATCTATTACTCCTCCCTGGCTGCCTCCCCAATCCATACCATTACCTTCCACTTCCAGCACGGTCAGTACCCCGGTAGAGGAAGCCTCTCCCTGCTTATTCCTGGCAGTACAGGTATATGCTCCTGCATCCTGAGCCCTGCAGCCACGGAGCCAAAGGCAGGTGGGGTCCGGAGATGGGTCAGGAAGGGGATCCCCATCTCGGAACCAGCTGAGGGCAGGCTGGGGTGTCCCACTCACCGCCACCTGCAGCCTCACATCCCGGCCAGAGAAAACGGCTGTGTTCTTCAGTTGCCGAAGGAATACTGGGGCTCCTGCTGTTGTCCCCCGGGCCCCAGTTCCAGCCCCAGCACCAGTCCCCACCTTGGCCCTCTTTGGTGGCACACCTGGGCTGGGGGGTGCCCTTGGGCTGACAGATTCTCCCCGGGTCCCCCGGGCTTTCTGCATGGTTACTGCAGAGAGAGGTGAGGGGTGGGAGACCCTGGAGCCCACAGGAGCACCTGGGTGGAGTGGAGCCCTGAAGGAGGAGTCCCCAGTGGGCCTGAGCAGCCCTGTCTTCTGCCGGCCTGTGCCACCCAGAAGGTCACCAGGGCGGCTGGTGGCTACGCCTCGCCTGGGGGCTATTTTTAGGCCCCCAGCTCGGGTTGCCTGTGTAATAGCAAAAGGAGGGGGCAGCAGAAGGGGGAATATGGACAGGGCCCCTTCTCCTATCCTCCTTCCCAGACTTCACTCCCCACACTCTTCCTTACTCAGGGATTTCATGCTAATCATTAACTCTCATGTTTATGAAGCCTCTCCCAAACCTCCCCCCTCCCCCCAACCCTAGCCTACACCCTCAGAGAGGATTATTATCTGAGTCCCATTCTATCCTCCTCTCTTAAGCCTGATGTAAACTGTAGAAAGAAAAGGAAAGGAATGCGGTGGGGGAGAAGGAACAGGAGATAAGGTGGGGGAAAGGAAAGCAGATGGTAAGAATCACAGACTCTTGAGTCAAAGGGGGCCTCAGGGACCACCTAGTCCAACTTTCACCTAAATCAAGAATCCTCTCGATTGCATGCCCAACAAGGGGTCATCTAAACTCTACTTGAAGACCTCTCATGATGGGGTGCTCACTACCTATAGATAGTTCCTATTTCACAGGTTTGCAGTGAAAATGACATGAGATATTGTCTATAAAATGCTTTGTGAACCTTAAGGTTCTCTGTATCAGTTTTGAGGAGCAGGATGATGATGGTGATGATGGTGGTGGTGATGATGGCAATAGTGACTCAGACTCCCCCCCCCCAACAAGACACCCATTTTATTGATGGGCAGCTCTAACTGCTGGCAATTTTCTCCTTATATAGAGCTAAGATGGAACTCTCTGAAACTTCCCGTCATTGACCCTCATGCTGCCCTTCAGGTCCAAGCATAACAAGCCTCATCACTCTTCTCTTTGACAGCCCTTTAAGTACTTGAATACAGGCAACCAAGTTCTCCCTAAGTCTCCTCTTCTCTGAGATACACCTTCCCAGTTCTTTCAACCAGTCTTTGTGCAGCAATGGTCTCTGGGCCCCTTGCCACCTTGGTCTCTTCATTTTGATTCACTTCCAGTTAGTCAATGTTATTACTAAAATGTGTCACCCAGAATTGAACATGATATTCTAGACAATGTCTGACCAAGGCAGAATACCACAGAACCTCCCTGCCTCCCCCATCTCCTTCCTGATGCCCATTTCCCTGGCCCTACATCTTTAACCTAGGCAATATCCTTAACTTCATTTTTCTCACCCATGCACACAAGCTAATGCCCTGTGGGTTCAGGATCTCAGGACCTTGACCTCTTTCCTCCCTATTTCCCTACATATTCCAACTTCCCTCCTCATCTTCCCTACCTATATACCGTGTTTCCTCGATAATAAGACACTGTCTTATTATTTTTTTTTGGACAGAAAAACACCAGAGGGCTTATTTTCAGGGGAGGGCTTATTTTAATGAACATTGACAGCAATTTTAATAAACAGGTAAATGTGAACAAAAAAATGTACCTTTATTCAATAAGCAAATCACTGGGGAAGAACAGGATGACGTGCTCACTGCTGCAGCTCTGATTGGATGCAGCTCGGAGCGCAGCGTGCATTTCACTGGGGGGGCGGTGCATACAGAGGGTACTGTAATGTAGCGTGTAGCGCAGGGGATCACCTTCACTACAGTAGCGATCTCAATAGGGCTTATTTTCGGGGGAGGGCTTATTTTAGAGGAATCTTACACAGTAAGGGGAGGGCTTATTTTCGGGATAGGCCTTATTATGGGGAAACACGGTATTATAGAACAAAAATCTTGATAGGCTAACTGAAGTTGTTGGCTCTATGGAGTGAGAAGAAACTCAAGGTGTGTGTGGAGGGGGAAGGGGAAGGGAACAGGAATGGAATATTAGAACACCTCTGAATGTTCTGATTCTCAAGAAGGAAGGCAGCATTTATTAAGTGCCTACTATATGCCAGATACCTTCCGATTATTATCTCATTTGATACTCACAACAATCCTGACAGGCAGTTGCTATTATTATCCTCATTTCACAGTTGAGGAAACTGAGGCAGGTAGTGGAAGTGACTTGTCCAGGATCATAAAGCTTACTAACTATGTCTGAGGCTAGATTTAAACTCAGATCTTTCACTTTGTGCATTATGGTGTTCCCACTTCCTCCATGCAGTGGGAAAGAGAGAGAACCATTATACTGAGGTATGGAAGGACTTAGATCAAGAAGGAGTAACTATTTCACAACATGACTAATAAGGAAATGTTTTGCATGATTACACATGTATAACATATCAAATTGCTTACCATCTCAGGGAGAAGGGAGGAGAGGAATGGAGGGAAAGAATTTGAATTAAAATTTTTTTAAATGAATGTTAAAAATTTTATGTGTAATTGGAAAAAATAAAATATTATTTAAAAAAAGAAGGGGTAACTACTTACTGTGTAATCCTGAGCTACCCAGTTAGCCTAAGTCTCGTCAGTAAAATGGACATATCTACCTTACGAACTTAACAGATTTGTTCATTCACATTTATTGAATCACTTATTCAACAAATATCTGTTAAATGCTTATAAGAACAGTGTCAGGAACGAAAGCAATACAAAGATGAATAAAGGTACTGCCCATGCCCTAATGTTGCATTTAATGAATAGAATTTACCATAAGAAGTAGAAGGGAAGCACCTTGAGGGCAGGGACTATTTTATTTTTGTGCTTGCATGTCTATTACATAGCACCATGCCTGGCACACAGTAGGTCCTTAATAAATGCTAATTGAATGTATCCTAATGGAGAAAAAGATAGTCTTTAACCTAGAAAACACCGTAGGAATGTCAATTATTGCAATTAGGTTGTTACCTGACTGTTTAGCCTGGAGAAGGGTTACAGGGAATCATTCAAATTCTTGAACAGGTGACAGGTGACCTGTGAAAGAGGGGATAAGGCTGATTTTATTGGGTTTCTGAGGGCAGAGCTAGTAGCCATAGGAAAAGGCTGAGGGAAACAGCTTCTGGCTCTGTATTAAAAAAAAAAAATCCCAACAATTAGAGCTACCCAGAAGAGGAAAGAGTTTCTCTTCTCTAGAGGGTTTAACTTAGAGGCTGCATGACCACATCAATTCATTTCAAAACATGTATTAAGCACCTACTATGCTCCAGATACAGTGCTAAGTTCTTGAGATACAAAATAAGAAAAAGAAAGACACTTCCTTCCTTCAAGGAACTTACAGTTTAATGGGGAAAGACAACACACAAAAGGAAGCTGGAAAGGGGTAGAGAGGATTCTTGTGAAGTGTGGACCAAGATATAGCTTCTAACTCTGAGGGGTGTGTGTGTGTGTGTGTGTGTGTGTGTGTGTGTGTGTGTGTGTGATGTGTAAGGGAGAGGATGAGGTGGAGAGAAAGAGAGGGAGAGAGAGAGGGAGAGAGAAGAGAGGCAGAGAGAGACAGAGATAGAAGAGAAGACAGAGGGTCAGAGACAAACACAGGGAAACAGGAACAGAGAGAAAGAGAGAGACAGAGACAGAAGAGGAGAGAGAGAGGAGAGAGAAAGGGAGAGAGAGAGAGAAGAGAGAGGAGAGAGGCAGAGATAGAGAGAAACAGAGACAGAGACAGAAACTAGTCCTATAAAAACCATCCAAGCACAAGTAATGAATTGTGCATCCAAAGTGCTATCTTGTATAAAAAAGGGAACATGAAGGAAAGAGGGGAGGAATCCTGTGCGTGCACTCCTCAGGCAGTCTGTATGCAACTGTGTCCCCATTTCCACATATACCTATGTGTCCTGGAGTAGAGTTGTATGAGATTTAAGGCTTGAGCCCCCAAGTATGGATGGGTTTCTTCGTGACTGGCACCCCCTGCTGGAGTAAACATTCTCCCATCTGTGACTGAACAGAAGACGCTCCAGGAAGGGATCTCTGGCTGCTCTCCCTCAGGACAGGCTGTTCTGTGCAGCCTAATAAAGATTCCCTCATGTGTCCCTCTGCCTGTACCCCACGGTGTTCTTGGACCTGCTGCCTAAGCCGAGAGAACACTTACAGACACTCCTCCCTGCCTTGGGGGTGACAGATAGGCATATTCCTCCTAGGTCTTTTCCTAAATGAAATTTCAGAAAAAAAAAAATGAGGCTACTGAGTGGCCCCAGGGCCTTAATTGGGAATTCCTTGGCTGGGAGGGGGAATTCATTTGTTGGGCAGGGAGTGGAATGGCCCCTGAGAATCCTTGAGGCTAGCCTAAACCACATTCATTCAGATCACTGAAGACCTCTGGGCAGGATACCCATGTCAGATGATATTTGGGCATGTGGGGCAAGGGGTGATGGCTATAAGAGTGGGAAGCAGGGTGGTTCAGGGTCAGCAGCCAGGGGGTGGTTCACTTCCTCTCCATGTAAATTAGGCCTCTGCTGATTAGACCTCTTGGGGGAAATTTTTGAGGGGTGTAGAAGTACAGTGAAGGTAGGTTCCAGTGATTAAAAAAAGGGAGTGGGGAGTGTAGAGGGAGAAAGGCTTCTGAAAAATTTGAGTTCTCTAAAAATGAACCAGGCTGCCTCATCAGATGCTGATCTCTCAGGTACAGGGAGTGTTTTAAGTAGAAACTTGGGTGCATGACTACATGTTGAAGATGGGAGGCAGAATCTTGTGTCAAACAGGTCACATAGCTAGTGTCTGAGGTCACATTTGAACTCCAGGGCTAATATCTATGCACTGTACCACTTGTCACTTTTTCTCCACTCACACAGTCACTACCCTAAATTCAGATCTTCATCAACTCTCACCTGCCCTATTGCAATAGGCCCTAATTGATGACCTTGCTTATAGTTTTTCCTCTTTCCAATCCAACCTTCAAACAACTGTGAAAATAATTTTTCTTATAGTGAGTAACAGCACCGGCTCCAGTGTCAGGATGACATGTGGATCGAATCCGGGCTCAGACACTTATTACCCACCCAGAAACACCTGGCCATGTAACCTTGAGCAAGTTACTTAACCCCGATTGCTCTAAAAAAAAAGAAAATAATTTTTCTAAAGCACAGCTCTGACTCCTCAAAGATTTCTCTTTGCCTCTAGAATAAAACACAAATGCCTGAGCCTAGTGTTTAAGCCCCTTCTCAGTCTGTCTCCAGCCTGTCTTTCTATGCACTCCTTTCTAAGGAGTTTACTCCCCTTTGTATACTCTACATCCCACCCAGATGGCCTATTTGCTCTTCCTTGAACTTGGCCTTTATGTTTTTCTGTCTTCCAGGCTCTACTTCTTAGACACTAGTTCTTTCAAGTCCCAACTCAAGTTGCTACTTCCTATGGAAGGTAGGTAAACTCAGACCTTCCCTTGACTGCACCTCTCCCTCACTGAAGTAGGACTACCTTTTCTGGTACTCTTAGTGATTAATGATCTTTAGGTTATCTTTTTTTTTTTTTTAAGCAATTGGGGTTAAGTAACTTGCTCAAGGTTACATGGCCAGTTATTATTTCTGGGTGTGGTGCTGAGTATCTGAGCCCAGATTTGATCCAGGTCATCCCGACACTGGAGCCAGTGCTCTTACTCGCTGAGCCACCTGGCTGCCCCTAAGCAATTGGGGTTAAGTAACTTGCTCAAGGTTAGAAGGCCAGGTGTTTCTGGGTGAGTGCTAAGTGTCTGAGCCCAGGATTCGATCTCCAGGTCTTCTCAACACTGGAGCCGGTGCTCTTACTCGCTGTGCTACCTGGCCGCCCCTAGGTTATCTTTTATTGCCTTATCCATGTACAGGGTATAATGTATTTAATTCAGTAGAATGCAAGGTCCTTAGGGAAAGCATTGTTCCTTCTTTAGTTTTTGTATCCCTAGTACCTAACAGAACTTTGCACATGGGAGATGTTTAATAAAGCTTTGTTTAATTGAACTGAATTGTTTGGTTTCAAGCTTTTTTGTCTCTTTCCCCAATATTATTCTTTCTGGGGAAGGAAGGAATGTTGATCCTTTGGGGAAGCTAAAGTTCCACCAGATCATGAACCCCAGGGACTCCTCTAATCACACACACACACACACACACACGTAGTGATATCAGCTTCCGAGGTTCCAATTATGATTTTGGTTCAGATAGCTATCATATCTATTTGTTCAGCCCTAGGCTTACTCTGTATCTTGGGTTTCCCATCTCCAACTGTCTTTCACAAATCTTAAGCTGGAAGTCCCACAAACATCTTAAACTCAATATGTCCAAAACTGAACTCATGATCTTTGACTCCAATGTCCTATCTTCCTTATTTTCCTGTTACTGTCAATGGTAACATCACTCTCCCAATCACCCAGGCTCACAATTTAATGTGTCATCCTCAGCTCCTCACTCTCTCTCATCCTCCCTATCCAACCTGTTGCCAAGGCCTGTCATTCCTACCTTCACAACACTTGTGACATACACCTCCTTGTCTCCTCTGATTCAATGCATGCTAGGTGACTGACCAACATGCTCCAAGTGAAAGTATTCACCTAGACCCAGATTCTACTTCCATGGGAGCAAAGGAATGCTTTTATTTAGCACCTACTATGTGGCAAGGATTCATGCTAAGGGCTTTGCAAACATTATCTCATTTTATCTCAGTGGAATTATGTCCACTTTGGTTTCCAGACTCCTTTCCTCTTCATCAAACCCCTTTTCTCCACCAAGTATGAGATCTAGTATGAGGAAAATAAGAAACATTCCCCTCCCCTACTCAGAAAGTTCTACTTCTAGAGAAATCCCCCTGGGGGACTTTCCTTGATCAGTCCTACCCTCTCTCCTGCAGGTGGTTGGTCCTCTGCAGCTGGTGAGAAGCATCCTGGGTGGTCAGCAGTGGGGTGAGCCACACTCAGACCTTGGATCAACTTTACCTTCTCCTGATTGTACCTCCCCCTCATTGAAGGCCCTCCTTCCATGACCCTGTCTAAGCTGACTGAAATGGAAATGGAAACTAAACTGTGGTGAAGGGATAGAAATAGCTGGGGGCCACTCAGATGCTAACAGAAGCCCTCCTCAACTCTTTCACTCACACACACACACTCACACACACACACAAACACACACACACACACACACACACACACCCCTCTGTTTTCATGCCTGGAATATTCTTCTTTCTCCTCCCCTTCCTGGCTTCCTTCAAAAATCAGCTCAAGGACCACCTTCTACAGGAGGTCTTTCTCCATCCTCCTCTTCCTCTCACCTTACTCACCCATTCCCTGTAATTTTGTTAACTTCTTGTTGTCGTTCACCCATTTTTTACTTGCATCTGACTCTTTATGACTCCACTTGGGGTTTTCTTGGCAGAGACACTGAAGTGGGTTTGCCATTTCCTTTTCCAGATCATTTTATAGATGAGGAAACTGAGGCAAATGGGGTTAGGTGATTTGCCCAGGGTCACACAGCTACTAAGTGCCTGAGGCTGGATTTGAACTCTCTCCAGGACTGGCACTCTACCCACCACACCGCCTAGCTGCCCTCCCTGTGATATTACCTTCCATTTATATTGTATATGATATAGCTTGTAGGCAGTTCTTTGCATCCCTCCCCCCATTTGAATGTACACTCATTATGGGCAGGGGCCATATTTTTTCCTTTCTCTGTATTCCAAACATTTAACACAGTGCTTGGCACGTAACAGGCATGTATTAAATGCTTGTTGACCTGAAGAGAAGGTTAGGGGAGTGTTGGGGTAGGAGGGGGAAGAGTCATGGATGTCATCTGAAATCTAAACAGAGGTCAAGACAGGCATAAGCAAATGCCCTGGGTTCTAAGAAATTGCTCAATATGGGGGTTTTGGAAAGTCTAGGGGATGCCACATGGTCCATATACCAGAAGATACCAGAGGAAAGACAAAAGCTAAAGTCTGTGTTAGGCATGTGCTTTGTTTTTATTTTCGCTGCCCAGGAGGCTCCCCAGGCAGAGGAGGGACTAGGGAGTGGTGAGCTCCTCCCCTGCCCACCAGCCCAGGACCACACTCTGACTCTCTTCTCTCCTCTTCAGCATCTCCCACACCCTCTCTCATTCTGTATCTCCTGCTCCCACATCCAGCACCTTCAGGATTCCCTCTTGTAGCCCCTACCCTCCCCAGGTCCACCTTAGGGCAGAGGTGGGAGAACAAGGAAAGGACATTGGGAGCTGTTTCCCGTTACCCCCAATCACCCACCCAGCAGGAGTCCAATCCCCCGGTCATACCATGGGCTTCTGGAGGGTAATCTTATCTCCTCACCGGATTAATGGGAGGGGACAGTAAGAGGACATTTCTGGGGTGGAAATGAATTGTTCCAAGCCTGAGTGTTCTACTCGGAAAACTTGGCTAGGAAGGCCGATAGGAGGATCAAGGAAGCAGAAGGAAAGGGTAAGTAGGCTCTCTGCCTTCTCCCAACTCCGGTCCTGTTCCAGGGCACTAACTGGGCAAGACACCCCCCTGTGTCAGAGGGGCAGATAGTGCCTCTTCTGCCTCTCTCCACAGGAGTTGGAGTGTGGGGGTGTAGGGCAGGGGGCCAAAGTAAGGCAAACATCTCACTGTGGGCTCCAACACGTCCAACACTTCAGGTCAACATTAGGGACTGCAAACACTCAGGGCTGGGCAGGGGGCTGGGGGGACTTGGCAGGGGCTTGGTTGTGAGGGACGAATGGCTGGTGAAGAGGACTGGTCAGTGGCAGTGAGGAGAAAACCTCCATGGGTCTCAGAATCAGTGGAAAATGGTTTCAAGGTATAGTGTGATGGGAGGCAGTCTTGGGCTGTGGGGGGTGCCTCCGGGGGCATCTCTGCCTTTAGAGAACTTCATGTTGCTGCTGCGTAGCTTCACTGACAACCTGTGGGAAGAAGCCCACTCAGTTCATCTCCTGCTCCCTCCTCTCCCAATCCCTTTACTTGGGCTTAGCCACAGCCCTGGTATCTCCAATCCCTCAGCAAAGGAGACCCCAGGAATGGGCCAAGCTATGACCTAAACAACATGGTATTTGGTACTTCTATGAAGCCCAGCTAGCTGTCCATAAAACACACTCCTAACCCTCCCACCTCCTCCACCTTCTGAGGCTGAAGGGAATGGAGACCCAAGGATCATACTCACTTCTCCATCCCGGGTCTCAATGGTCTTGATCATTACTGTTTTCTTGGTGTGCACCTCAGAGCCCCTCTGCTCAGGGCTTGTCTCTGTAACATCACACACAAAATCAACTTGGCTCAAGTTCTCAAGGTCTGATACCCCCAGGGTCCTTCTCTCCATCCCCTCTTCCTCCTGTTTGGCAACCAGCTCCTATCAAACTTCACCCCTCTCCACCTCATCGCAGATCAGGCCCAGTCTATCAGGAAAATGTACCCTAATGCTAACTATTGGATACATGTGGATGAGCCTCAGGTCTCAGGAGTGGCTAGGACCCCAGGATATCACCCTGACCCAGAATTGTGCCCAAGGATGGCTCCAGGCTTGGACTTGTCCACAAATATACTCTCTTACCTCATCCCCTCTATAGGTACTAGCCAAATTTGAACTCTCCCCCCTTTCCCAGGAGCCCAACCCTTCCACATTCCTTTGGGGAGCCTATAGAGAAGGTAACTTGCTGTCCCAGAAAGGAAAGTGAGCCATGCAAATATCGATAAATAGTAGTGTGACCTAAGCAAGTTACTTAGTCCCTATGGACTTCTGTCTTGCCATCTCTCAAATGGGAAAAACTATCTTCCCTACTTCCCTACTTCACAGGGCTGTTGTGAGGATCTAGTAGGATGTCATAGGTGAAAGAAATCTGGAAAGAACAGAATGCTTCACAAAGATGAGGTGTTATTCATTTTACATTACTCACGGGCCTGCCCTGATCCTGCTTCAAATCTCCAGTCTCTTCAGGACTTGTGGCATTAGCCAAATTCATCAGCTTCCTAACCCTCCTAGATCACACACTGAAAGGACCAGCAAACCAGTATACCAGGGGATAACAGGCCCACACTCCACAAGCACGCCGCTAGCACACTTCCCTCTTTTCCTATTACCATACCCCAAGACTCTTCTCTTCACGTGGCTCTTGTCCACACAGTCCCCTCCCTGCTCTGTCTCCATCCCCACAGCTCCATCCTCCCTCTCTTTCCCATTGTTGTCTCTCATACACTGCCCTATCATCTCCCACTACACCCCAAAATCCAGCATGGTCGTTCCACCTGGCCTAGGGCTACTCCCCTAACTCACCTCTGAAGTTGAGGGCAGAGAAGCTCTGGATGGGGAGGTTGATCCTGAGGAGAAGACACCAAATGTCCAAGATTGATTAGGAAACTCTCCCTCTCCTATCTCTCCCATAACACTGGCTCTCCCTCCTCCCAGAATAAGTCTCCTCTTCCTCCGTGAAGTCCTAGAAGGGACCTTGGAGACCATCCAATGTCCTCATTTTACACGTCCAGGAAGTGTTCTAAATGCACTTTCCACTACATTCCAACTACCTCTCTGAGCTCCTAGCTCCCTCTGCCTGTTGTGTTATAGATGGACACTGCTCAAGGGATGAACTTCAGATGCCAATCCCAAGCTGTGGGCAAGAGCAACAAAGATCTACAGGGTAGACTGAGCTGGACAAACAAATACCCAAAGGAACTGTCGCCCCTGGACGGATCACCACCGTCATTCCCTGGCCCCATGAGCATTCAACCCATCTGTCAGTCACCAAATCAGTAAATGTCCTCAACACTGGCAGCCAGTGTTTGTATACATACATACATGCATACATACATATGTACATTTATATAAACAAAACAGAATGGTGATCTTAGACTAAAATTAGGAACCTCCAGCCTGTAGAACAAAGCCAGTTCTCAGTTAATTTTATCCACATGGTATTAAGAGATTATTTACCCATTTTTGTGACTATAATTGTAAGAATATGACTCTAAAAAGCATTGAAAGTCTCTCTCTCTCTCTCCCTCTCTCTCTCTCTCTCTCTCCTTCTCTCTTTCCCTCTGTCTCTCTCCCTCTTCCCCTCTGTCTCTGTCTGCCTGTCTTTCTGTTAGACTATTGTTCCATTTCTGAATGTGTGCCCCATCCCCCTATGTCTCTTCCAGCTTCCTACCCCAGACCGTTAATTTCACTTTTCTCTCTCTCTCCTCTCTATCTTCTTTCCCTTAACTGGGGAAATTTTATAAAATGATTTGTTGAATATAGAATTTTATGTTCCCATTTTAAAAGCACATGACTAATTTCTCTCTTCAAAAACAGATTAAGGCAGCTCAGTAGCACAGTGGATAGAACATTGATCCTGGAGTCAGGAAAATCTAAGTTCAAACTTTACCTTAAACACTTAATAAGCTGTGTGACCTTGAGCAAGTCACTTCACCTCAGTTTGCCTCAGTGTCCTCCTCCATAAAATGTGGATAACAATAACACCTATATATAACCTACCTCCCGGGATTGTCATCATCATCAAATCAGTTAAAAATTGTAAAGTGCTTAGCACAGTACCTTGTGTTATATAAATGCTAGCTATTATTATTGCTATTATTAAGTTATTTTAAAATTTTGCTTTTATGGTCCTCAATTGCCGTTTTCAGTCAATGAATCAGTGGACCTTGATAGAAAAAGTTTCCAAAGAAATCAAAAGCATACAAAGAAACAAATGTTATGTTGTTGTTATTATTATAGAAGTTCGTGTCTATGTCTATATCTTTCTATAATATAAGCATGTATAAATAGTCCTTTTAGCAAACTATAAATATTTTGGAACTTATGGTTTCACATATCATTTTACCATGAAAAAAACATGTGTGTGTTTTTTTAAGTTCCCTGCTAATCCATTAGACTGTCAGTCTTGAGTGTCCAGGCCCATTGCTGCAGTGAGAAACACCCATAAAAGGCATCTGCACCAAGCTAATTCCTCCTGTGAGACAAATTGTGCTTTCCCTAGTTGGTGGTGTTTTTCTGACTTTTCACCATGAAGAAGACTCTTCATTTTCAACCTCTTTCATATTCAGTTCCTGTCTTCCCCACTCTCCTTTCTGCAATTATTGTCCTTGTGAATGCTTGCTTGTGACCTTAGGTCTGTTTACTGACTGAATGGAATCAACCCTTCCTTCTCCCCTCACTCCCAGCCCTTGTAGTCTTCCTTGGAGTTTCAGTTCCCTCTTTTCTAGAATGACCGCAGTCACTTCCGGTTTTGATAGCCTATGACTGAATCTGTTCATTGCTGTTAATCTCTCTCTCACTAGTTGCCCACCACCCCTACATCTCCACTCCCCCACCACTGTCGCTGGACAAGGCTCAGTGAAGAGCGTCTGACCTCCAGGTCTACCCCACCTGCTTTCCTCGCCCTCCAGCAGCTTTCGGTAGGTGGCGATTTCCACATCCAGCGCCATCTTGACATTGAGGAGGTCTTGATACTCTCGCAGGTGCCGGGCCATCTCATCCTTTAGGTGCCGGATCTCCTCCTCCAGACGAGCGATGTTATCCTGGTAGCCATTTGCCTCACTGGCAAATCGATCCTCCAGTTCTCGCATCTGCCTCATCAGTGAATCATTCTGGGGGGAGAGGGCCAGGGAAGAAATGGGATAAGACCTAGATAGGTTGGCCCCCAAGGATCACATAGAAGGGACATAGGAGCTGAAAAGGTTGCAAGAATCATAATGATAGCTCGCATGTCTATAGTGGTTTAAGGTTTGCAAATGAGATGGGTTGGGAAAGAACCATCCTCATTTTTTAGATGAGGAAAGTGAAAACCAGTGGAGGTAAAGAGACTTAGCCAAGGTCACCCAGCTGTGAGTGTCATGGAAGTCAGGTTCCTAGTACTCACAGTGCCCTTGAGTGCATCAATTTCACAGGTATAAGACTGGATCTGGTGCCGGTATTCCATCATCTCTTGCTTGGCTTGTCTTAGTGCGTCATTGTTCTTGTTGGCTGCCTGGGTAAGGTCAGATACCTGTGGGGCATCAAAGATCAGAAGGTATCCATCAATCTCCAGAAAGGAGGAGATGGTTGCAAAGAGCTTCTCCCAGGAGAAGAGACAAAAGATGGCTCCTTCTCTTTGAATGAAGACCACTGTCTACCCCTTCACTCAAAGTCAGAAGCTTTGGGAAGGGAACTTGGAAGACAAGAAGCAGATTGAGTGTGAGGGTTAGCATGGCTCAAACCAACCTACCTTGGACTTGTACCATTCCTCAGCTTCTGAGATATTCTTGGCAGCAATGGTCTCATACTGGGCCCGGATGTCTCTGAGTGCGGCTGTTAGGTCTGGCTTAGACACATCCATTTCCACCTGGACCTGCTGCTCCTGGAGCTGAGCCTGGAGTTCACGGATCTCCTACAAGAGTTGGAAAGTGGGCTTGGGTCAGTTTTATGAACTCCACTCAGTCTTCTTCCCCCAAACTCTCTGTTTCCCCCACAACTGTGTAGTCTTTCCTAGACCCAACATCCCTAGGATATTCTAGGCATGTGGGCCCCTGTGGAAGGAGAGGAGATCTTACCTCTTCGTGGACTTTCTTAAGGAACGCGATCTCCTCGTTTAGAGATTCAATCCTACGTTCCAGGTCAATTCGGGCCAGCGTGGCTGCATCCACATCCTGGCCAAGAGGAAGGGTAGAAAAGAGAGAGACAACATCAGCTCAAGACACAGTGACCAACAAAGGTCAATATGAAGACAGAGAAGGCCATGGGGATGGGCCAATGATGGGAGGGTCTCAGGGGAACTCAACTCACCGCTCTGAAAGCAGCCAGATTATTCTCAGCTTCTTCCTTCAGCTGGATCTCCTCCTGCAGTCTGGATAGAAAACTCAGATAGTCAAGAAAATGATGGATGGGGCAAAAAGGGCAGGGCTAGAGGCTCGAGTCCTTAGCAGCCTGGCTCAGGGGGCATGGGGACACAGGGACAGAAGGATAGGGCTGAAGAGCTGTCCAGGGAGGGGACAGACTAAAAATAACTAACATTTGTATGACATTTTCAGGTTTATAAAGGGCTTTCCTCACAACTCTGTAGATAGTATGAATATTATTATCCCTATTTTACAGATGAGAAAACTCAGGCTTGGTCCACAAATAACCAACCCAAGAACAAACAGCTAGAGAGAGCAGACCCAACAATTAGGGTATTCTAAAAACCAGTCCCCTTCCCACTGGCCCAAACTGCCTCATACTACTAGTTTATATTTCTCTAGTGATTTTTGTTTTACCAGGTACCTTCTCCACATATGTGGTATAGGTTATACAAGCATTTCCCTCAGTTTACAGATTAGAAAACAAGATCAGGGAAATTTTTGTCCAAGGTCACAAGTTAATCAAAGTGAGGGCCAGGAATCTTTTGATTCCAGTGTAGTGTTTCTACACTAGTTGTCCCTTTAAGGATTGGGTTTAGGCCCTGACACGGGCAAGGGTAGGGACAGAGGGTACCAGGTCCCTCTTTACACTTCCTGAATGAGGTCCTCGAGCTGGGAGGGTACAAGGAGTGACCCTCTTACTGGATTCACACCCTGCTGAGAAAGATGGGACCAAATTGAGTGAGGATTCAGCCGGATTATACAGGAGAAACAGGACCAATGGGAAACCGGGGGTCCAATACAGGACCCAAACTTCCCACTCCCACTGTTTTTAGTCCTACAACCTTGGCAAGTCCATCTTCCCATATTCCCCCCAAACCATTCCTTAAGCCACAGCTCCTTTATTTCTCCCTTCACACTCTGGGGAATGTCCATCCCATGCACCTCTCCCATGCCCCCTGTACTCTCAAGGCTGGGGTAATCTCTGTGTATCTCCCTGGGCCCAAGGCTCTAACAGTTTGATTCAGGGATTGAAGGATTTAGAGCAGTAAATAGCTTTTGAGATCATTTGCCCCAAACTTCTCATTTTACAGATGAGAAACCTGAAGCCTGCAGAGACAAAGTGATTCCGAACATTTTCTGACACCAAATTCAATGCTTGTTTTACTACTGGGATTCCCAAGAGCTTCCAAGAAGGGAGGAGGAGAAAGGAATTTGGGGGGCTTAGAGGCCTCCTAAAGTGCCTGGGATGGGGGTAGAGGAAAAATAGGCTCTTGGGACTTAGCCCAGCTGTTAGCTTCCCCCAGGGAATGTTAGATCTGAAAGGAGGGATGTGTTACTCTGAGGTCCCTCCTAGCTATATATGACCATAAAGCCTATGGTATTCTGAGTGGCAGTTGCCCAACATCTCCCTAAGCCTATGAGACACAGGTTGGCAGAACAGGGTGGCTTTGGGTTCCCCAAGGGATGAACTAATTCAATAAAAGGCTTGAAGAGCTCTGTATCAGTTTCAAATGGGGTCTAAGATATATGGATTAGTATCACAGAATCACAGATTTAGAGTTCTAAGGAATATTAGACATCATCTAGTTCTACCTTCTGATTTTACAGACTGGAAACTAAGGCTCAAAGAGGTTAAATGACTTGCCCAGGATCACACAACTACTAAAGAAATAGAGCTAAATTTGAACCTTCATTCCAACAGCTATATTCTTTCCACTATGCCAAGCTGCCAAGGAAGGGAATTCCACCCCAGGAGTCATAGGACTAGCTATCACTAACCACTAACAGCTGTGGAAGTCTGTTGAGGAGACCCCTTCATCTAGAGACTAGTCCAATCCCAAACTGATTCACTGGTAAGTAACCAGTCCACTTTTGATCTACACTGGCCTCGATAATGACCTCACCTTAATGGGGCAGTGATTGGGAGGAGGCCCTACCTAGGAGGCTCCTCCCTCTCCCCAGTCACAGGGGTTGGGACATAGAGTGTGACTAGGGAACAAAAGACCCTGGGCCAAAGGGCCCACCCCCACCCCCAAACCCCCACTGCCCACAACTCTGTAAGCCCCTTGTTCTGAGACCAAGTTCCTTCCCAGGGATAGAATTGACCTGGGGACTGAATCGAAGTGTCTTCCATCCTTGGTCTAGCTAACTGTCCTCAGTCTTCCCATAACCTAGCCCATTCCCTCCCCACTCCCTGCACCCCCATACCCCAACTATCAACACGGAAGTCTAGGTCCTTCTAGCTCTAAAATTCTGGGGGGCTTTGAAAATACTTTAAGTACTTCCTTTGGGGGGATGGGGGCAAGAACGGGAGCTCCCCAAAACCTAAGTTTCTCTTGGCTTCGACTTCTCCCCCCCACCCCATCTTCTCCAGTGCACGAGTGGCTAAGACCCCCTCCCTGCTAAGCCCAGACAATCAGGAGCATGCGTCTCAGGAGCCTAGCTTGCACAATGTTGAATGTTGACAAAATATTTTGACAATCGAGACCGAATGGCCTCCATTTAGAATCAGAAGTACTGTGTTCTAAATCCACCGGTGCCTCTTCAAGGTTGTGGGACTTCGAGCAAATTACTTAAGCCCTCGGTAAATTGGGTTAGTCATTTATAAAATGAAGGGGTAGGAACAAAGGACCCCCGAGGTCCTCTCTGGCTCTCAGGCTCTAATCAAGTCCGTTCCTCTCTCTGCGTCTCCGATCCCTCGGGAAAACAGGACGTCTCCTAAGCTCCCCGCTAGCTCGAGCGTTCAGGGACTGTCCCCGGGGGCGACCTAAGAGCGTCCACATCCCCAGCCCACCCCCACCCTCCAGCCCACCTCCTCTCCCCTTCCCTTCTGTTCAGAGTCCGGGTTTTAGTGTGAACCAAGGGGCCAGGGCAGGGCGGCGCGGGGCACGGGGCGCGGGGCGCAGTCACCTGGCCTTGAGTCGTTGCAAGTCGTCCAGAAGGTTGTCGCGCTCCACGTCCACTCGCGCGCGCTGGTTGGTGAGCACCTCCACCTGGCGCCTTAGCTCACGGAGCTCCTCCTCGTAGAGCTCGGCGATGCGCGTGGGCTCCCGGCCCTTGAGCCGGTTCACCTCGGCGGCCAGCACGGAGTTCTGCTGCTCCAGGAAGCGCACCTTCTCGATGTAGTTGGCGAAGCGGTCATTGAGTTCCTGCAGCTCCACCTTCTCATTGGTGCGGGTGGTCAGGAACTCCTGGTTCACGGCGTCGGCCAAGTTGAAGTCCAGCAGCTCGCCCGCCCCGTAGGAAGAGGCGGCGGTGGCGCGGGGGGCCCCCAGGCGGCTGCTGCGGAAGGCCCCCAAGCCCCCGGCTCCCCCAGAGCTGCGGGACACTTGGTACACGCGGGAGGACACGGAGCTGGAGGAGCCCTTGGAGCCGAAGGCCCTGGGGAAGGAGGGCGAGCTCAGAGGGGAGCCCAGAGAGAAGCTTGGGGCCCCCCCAAAGGTGCGCCGGTAGGAGGACACGCGCTGGCTGGATGAGTAGGACTGGCTCATGGTGGCTGGCAGGCCGGCTGGACAGCTGGAGTGAGGATGTGGTGAGGGGGAGACAGGGCCCCTCGCAGAGGCGGCTATTTGTATCCCTCCTGACATCAACCCCCTACCCGCCCCTCCTCCTGACAGCTGCAGGATCCCACTGTCCTGCCAGCAAAGTTCCCTGGCCCCTGAGTGGGGGAAGGGAAGACAAGGCAAAGCAAGGCGGGGGAAGGGATCCAGACCCGAAACTCATCCACAATAAGGCCTCCTCCAGTGACAGAGGCAGGGACCCCAGGCTGAACACATGGCAAGGCTTGGAGGGGGTGTCATGGGAGAGGAAACCAAAGTGGAGCAAAGTCTGGGCTCAGCCCCCCTTTAGCTGGGGGAACTAGCCTCCATTACAGAGAGGAAAGAACAGAGACAAATAGCTAGCCATCCTTCATGCCGAGACATACATAAACACCCCAGGTCACTTCTCTCCTCCTATAGCACCCCTTTATCAGAGAAAAGGAGAGTAGAAGGAAGGGGTAGTGATCCACCCATGATGGTGAGAAGAATAAACACCCCAGCCCTCGTTCTGGGTCTCATCAGGGCCAGCTCTTTCTCTCTGTAACACCTGACCTCTCACAACCCCCTTTTCAGAAAGCCAGTACCTGATTCCATCTTCTCCCTCTTTGGGTACTAAGTTGGGGACCACCAGCTAGGAAATGAGATGTGATTCTTGAGGATATGCCCCTCCCTCCTTCTGACTACAGACAGTTAAATACCTGTTATTTCCATGCCTCCCCGGATAATGAGAACTGGAAGGGTTAATAATAATAGCTATCATTTATATAGCACTTTAAGGTTTGCACAATACTTTATATGTGTAATCTCATTTGATCTTTACAACAACCCTGAGAAGCAGGTGCTCTTCTTATTCCCATTTTACAGATAAGGAAACTGAGGCTAGGAGATATTAAGTGATTTGCCCAAGGTCACAAGTCTAAGTGTCTGAGCTTGGATTTGAACTCAGGTTCTCATTGATTCTTAAGGTGAGGCAAAGATCTGAGGACCAGAGGACTTTTCTTCTACCAGGCAAATACTAAAGGAGGAAAGAACAATGGACAAAACCCAAGGATCTTAGAATCCATTCTGCTATATGGACTGTGAACAAGTGTGTTACACCATTGTGTCTCAATTCCTCTCAAAGTTTTTCCCTGGACTTCTCTCCCTCATTCCCTGCCCAAACCCAGGCTTGAACTGTTTCCACCCTGAGTGGTACAAACAACAGGGTGATTTCTCAGAATGAGGACCTGGGATGATATCAGCAGCCAATTTAACAATTATTCTATAGCCGTCCCATTCCTTCTCTCAGGAATGGCTCCTTTCTCCTTCCCGATGACCCCTTCCTACTCACCACCCTAGGCTTCTTTCTCTGATTCATATCTCTTTTGCCATCTCCTCCCTCCCTCATCCACCAACGACACCCTGACACATACATCCAGGGGTTTGTGTATCTTGTCCGGAGCCTGCTTGTCAGACACAGCCATTTTCCTGGCAGCAACAGCTGCCAACCCTAAATACCAGAGCTGGGCCACAAGGTATTTATAGAGAAGAGAATGTAGCGAGCCTGGAACATAGGAGCCTGGACATAGGAAACAGGAGAACAGTGAGAGGCTAGTTGAAGGGTATGGGGAACTTAGGAGTATGGTGGTTTCTGAGAACTCAGGAAGGAGTGTAAAAGTCAAGTCATGACTTGATATGACAAAGTCCAATCCACTCTAACTCCAAAGCTATGGTATTATTAAGGAGATGTGACTTTCCAAAAAATTCACTGTTAGACCCTATCAACTTCTCCCCACTCCCTCCCCCACATCCCATTAATAAAAATCTGTCATGAATGCCATTTCCTCCAATAAACATTCCTGAAATTGCTGAGTGGATCTGTGTCCCTAGATGTGTCCTTTGGATATGGGTATCTTTCATATTCCTCACACATTTAGAATGTAAATTTCTAGTAGGCATCAAGAATGTAATAATAACCCAGATCAACAGGTCAGTGATATGAAGGTGAGCCCTCCTTCTCCAGGTACACATTACTAACCATTTGTCATGGTTCTCTTCAAGAAAGGACAAACAAGTTCCTGCTTATATTCTGCTAGTCTTGTCCATGTCCCCTCATAAATTCTCCTTTGAGAATCTTCCCAACACACTGGAGGGCTTACCCTACATATTTTCCATTTGGTGGGTCCAAATGTAGGTCTCAGTTGTCCATCTGTTATCTCTTAATCTCACTACATGACTCACCCAACTCCTTTTCTGATAATACATTTCCTTGATTGTATCTTTTATGTCTTTTCTTGCACACAAGCCTGGCAATTCTCTGCTGCCTATATGTGCCTGCTATATATGTATCTGTCTACTGTCCTTCAGCTTTTCCCATAAAGTAGTTTTTTTTCCAAAGCTCATGATGTTCCATGATTGTCAGCCTATAACCTCACCAGGAAAATTTGGGGGTTTTTAATTCTTTTTCGTATCAGGAGGAGCAGTTAAGAGCTCATTAAAAGCCCTGAGCATGTTCTCAAAAGCAGTCCAATTCACTCTCCTTCTACTTAATTCTGGCCCCACTCATTGTCCATGTACAGTGGCTGTCTAAGATTTAGAGGACTAACCCAGTGATGGACTTCCCATATAGTAACAAATTATAATCTTGGGGAGTTGTCTTCATCCATTTGTCTTATTTTTCCCTTACATAAATGGCTAGGCCAATCTCTTTTGGGTAGCTAGAGAATTCACTGAGGAGGCTCTGAGACATCCTGAAGCTTGATGTAATCCGATGCCTTGCACAAACACCAGAATTCCTTGAAATCTATAGGGAATCCGCACTAGCAGGTCTAGGCATGGAACATCTTTTAAGACAATGATGAGCATATTTCTCCCTCTTACATGCTTTGATTGCTATCAATAATCACAGGATTATTGAACCAAGTTATTTCTATCATTTCCATCAAGGAATTTTATATCATATTAACATATGTATAATGTCAACTTTTGGAGAGTTCTTTTTTTAAAGTTGTTGACAAATTTTGTTTTGATACAACAGATATCTGGGGCAGCTAGGTGGGGCAGTGAATAGAGCACCGGCCCTTGAGTCAGGAGAACCTGACTTCAAATTCGTACTCAGACACTTGACACACTTACTAGCTATGTGACCTTGGGCAAGTCACTTAATCTCAATTGCCTTGCTTTCCCCCTGTATCAGCAAGCACCCCAGCGTCCCCAGGGTGGCTGCCTCAATTCAGGTTCTTAGATCTGCTTTGATAAAGGAAAGCAACTCAAAATGGGTTAAGAAGCTTACTTTAATCAGTCAAATATGTATCTACCTAGTTCAGGGGAAAAAGGTCAGCACCCCGAACTTCAGAATATACAGACAGAATTATCAAGACAGAGAAACAGATCAAGTAGACAGTTTCCAAACTGTCCAACCATTACATCCATACCAAATCAACATCTGGTTTTCATCAACATCTGGGTTTTTCAAAGCCGGGGGACTCTCAACAATGGCTTCCCAGAGTCTCATCAAATCACAGAACACTTCCCAAAGTGAGCCCCAAAACAAAGCTACACATCAGGGCTTATATAGCCTTCTCCTGGCTCAGAGAATGTAACAACCTTCTGGACCCACTGGCCAATCAAAAAGTATCTACTGAAAAACAAGCCTCCCACCCCAGGCTCCAGGTGCACTTTAGCCTAGGGGCAGGGAAGATCTTAAAAATTTACATTCCCATTACACCCCCCAAAAAAATAAAGATGCAACGGATATCCAACAAACTCCCAAATTCCCTGCAAAGAAAGCTTCTGAAAAAGCTAAAACATAGCTTTTAACATTGATAGAATGGTACTAACATTAACTATTGTATTTGTATTTATCCAAACTTGTTATTTCTCTATATGAACATTATTCACATTATGGTGGTAATTATATATATATAATATGTGTGTGTACACACATATATATATACACACATACCTCTATGTATGAATGAATGTATATACATATATAATTATATATGTAATGAAATATTTTACTTTTTACTCTGCTTACATCTTTTTGCATCACTTCACATAAGTCTTCTCACTAATAATAGTCTATTATATTTATATAACACAGTTTGTTCATCTATTCCTCAATCATTGGCTATATTTTGTCTCCAGCTTTTTCTTAAGTTACAAATAATACTATTATTAAAATTTTTGTATATATGGATCTTTTCTAACTGTCACTAACATCCTTGGAATATAGTCCCAGTAATAGAATCTCTGGGTCAAAGGGTATGGAGAATTTAATAATTGTGCAATTCGAAATTGTTTTCCAGAACTGCTAAGCCAATTTAGGACTCCAGCAGTGAGCAGAATAATGATAACTGATATTTATCATCAGTATTTGCACAGGGTTTATGTTATCTGCCTTGATCTCCTCAACAGCCTTTGTGAGTTACATAAGTACCACAAATGCCTTTTCTCTCCTTTTACAAATGAGGAAACTGAGGCACAGAAAGAAGAAATTATTTTCCCAGGATCACAATATGAGCATCTGAAACAAGATTTGAAGCCAGATCTTCCTGGGTCCAAGTCCAGTAATTTATCAACTATGCAACATGACTTATAAGTACGATTCCCTATTTATTTTTTACCATTTTTGTTAACTTGGTGGGTAGGAGGTAATACCTAGGGGTTGTTTTAAATTGCATTTCTCTGATTAGTAATGATTTTGAACATTTTTCATGTGGTTGCTAATAGTTTGTATTTTTCTTTTTGGAAACTTCTCATATCCTTGAACAACTCATTTAGTGGGAAATTATTGCTCTAAATCTGATAGACTTAAGACAATTCCCTATAGATATTTTTATGTTAGAATTTTGCCACATAAATCAAATTGAAATATTGCTTTCCTCAATCTATATTTTTCTTCTGATTTACAATTTATTGAGCTTATTTGTTCAAAGATTTTTGAATTTTATATATTTGAAATTGTACATTTTGTCCTTTGTGACCTCTCTATGACATGTCTAGTTAATAACTTTTCCCTTAGAATAGTAAGTGTTGGACAGGCTGTGTACAGATGAGCACATTAATGCACTCTTGGTAGAGCTGTGAATTTGTTTCAACCATTATGGAAAGAAAATTGGAATTATTCAAAGAAAGTGACTAAAATGTCCATACTTTTCTACTCAGGGATTTTATTGCTAGGGAAATGCCCCAGAGATGTCAATGATTAAAAAGAAAGGTCCCACAAACACTAAACTATTTAAAGCAGAATTTTTTTTTGGTAGTAGCAAAGAAATGGAAAGAAAGCAGTTATCTGTTAGTTGTGGAATGGATAAAGTGAGATACAGTGCTGGAGGAATGAGTAATATGAAGAATAAAGAGAGGCATTGGAAGACTTAACTGATGCAAAGAGAATTAAGCAAAACCAGGAAAGCAATACAAACAATGACTACAACCCAATGAAATGGGGGGAAAAAAACCAATAACCACAATACCATTGTTTTGTTGAAATGTGAGATTGGAATGATCAACTTTGATCCCAAAGAAAAGACATGAAAATGCCCTTCCCTCCTTTCTTTGTAGAGGTGGGGAAATGGGTGTAGAACAACATATAATGTTACACTTTTTTAAATTGCTGGTTAATTTGGCTGAACTGGTTTCTTTTTTCTTTTTTCTTTTCTCTTCTTTGACATAAGAGATGCCTCTTGAGATAGGAGGAAAACACCTGGAACCACAGGTACTGAAATAAGTTAAATTATCAATGATTTTTAAAATAATTTCCCCCCCCCCAAAGTTGTAAAAGATAAAACATTTCTTTCTATGGGGAAGTTCTTAAGGCCACTTATTGCTCTATCAGGTAAAATAATTTTTAAAAAAATTTACCTTTTGAGACATTGAACCAAATGTCCACTAGACAACAGAACTCACTATCTATCACCTCTAAACCCTCTCTCCCTCCTACTTTCCTTATTACTTTCAAGGGCAACATCATCCTCCCAGACCCTCAGGTTCACAACCTAGGTGTCATCCTGGTCTCCTCACTATCTCCCGCCCTTCTCTCCACCAAGTGTCAAGACCCATAGATTTCACCTCTGCAACATCTCTCGATTATGCTCCCTTTTCTCTTCGGAAACCACCACCACTCTAGTTAGCACAGACCCTCATCACCTCAAGCCTGGATTAATGCAATGTTCTGCTGGTGAGTCTTCCTGCCTCAAGTCTCTCCCCACTCCAATCCATCCTCCATTCAGCCACCAAAGTAATCTTCCTAATGCTCACAACTCAATGAACTCCAGAGGCTCCCTATGACCTCCAGGATCAAATGCAAAGTGCTCCATTTGGTATACAAAGCCCTTTATAGCCTAGTCCCCACCCCCATACTTCTCTAGTCTTCTTACACCTTACTCTTCTCCACATATCCTTTGATCCAGTGACACTGGCCTCCTGGCTGTTCCACAAACAAATCTCTCAACTCTTGGCATTTTCTCTGATTGTCCCCCATGCTTGTCATACCCTTGCTTCTCAGCTCCACCTCCTGACTTCCCTGGCTTCCTTTAAGTTCCAACTAAAATCCCATTTTGTACAGAAAGGATTTCCCAACCTCTCTTAATTGTAGTGCCTTCTCTCTCTTAATTATTTCTTATTTATCCTGTTTATAGCTAGTTTGTACAAATTTGTTTGCTTGTTGTCTCCCCCATCAGGTTGTAAGCTCCTTGAGGGCTTCTTTTCATATCTCTAATGCTTAGCACAATACCAGACACATAGTAAGTACTCAATAAATTGGTATAGACCAACGGATGAACCAACCCCCAAAAAAGGATATTATTATAACCTTTCACAAAAATCTTAATCTATTGCCTCATTGTGGTGTGATGGTGAGCCTGTGTTCTCTGAACACTAACCCAACAGAGGGCAAGTTCTTGTAGTTAACACAAAATTGGAAACACTTCTGTTATGATCCTGGCAAAAGTCTTTACTGCTGTCTAAGGGCTAGACTAATTCAATGAGAAGACACTTGTTACCAGGAGTTTGGCCACTAAGTAACTGATGAATTTTTTCTTATGGTAATCAATGAAATAAATATTCAACTTGTCTCCCAGTCTTCACAGATTCCTCAGTGATGGTGGCAGAAGGACGGGAAATTGAGCAGAGGACAGAAAGGATCATAAGTCTTTAAACCATCTATAAATGTTCACTTAACTATTGGTGCTCTACATACAGCTTCTTCGTACAGTGATGAATAAGTCCTATACTACTGAAGGAACTGAATTATATCAATATTGACATTCTCATGATAAAAGAAACCAGAAGACATTAAGAAGTTGCACCTGTGTGGAAGGACAGCTTAAAGATTCATCCAAAGGAGACAAATTAAGATGTTGATAGAGTTGGTTTCCTGGTGTGCCCAAAGGCAGCAAGAAACATTATTTCTTAGTCATATTGCTTTGGAAGACTCACTGTGAATGTGTTCAAGAAGGCCACCATGAAAATAATTGTAATTTATGTGCCAGCATCTGTTGCAGGGGATGAAGATGTATACAACTGCTATGAGGCACTTGGTAAGATCATCCAAAAGAATTTAATGTATTCGGGGTGACTAGGTGGCGAAGTGAATAAAGCCCCAGCCCTGGAGTCAGGAGCACTTGAGTTCAAATTTGGCTTCAGACACTTAACACAAAACTAGCCATGTGACCTTGAGCAAGTCACTTAACCCCAACAGCCCTACCTTCCCCCCTCCAAAAAGCAAAAAAAAAAAAATTTAACGTATTCTTTGATTCTTAATGACTTCAGTGAGAAGATGGGCATCATTATGGATGATAAAAATAATAGCAAGAATAGCTAACATTTATATAGTGCCAGGCACGTTACAATTATTGTCTCATTTGATCCTCACAACAATCCTGGAAGGGCATTTATTAAACATGCATTAAACATTTATTGGGGCAGCTAATCGGCATAGTGGATAGAGCACTGGGCTTGGAATCAAGAAGGCTCATCTTCATGAGTTCAAATCTGGCCTCACACATTTACTAGTCTGTGTGACTCTGGGCAAGTCACTTAACCCTGTTTGCCTCAGTTTTCTCATTTGTAAAAATGAGTTGAAGAAGGAAATGGCAAACCACTGTAGTGTCTTTGCCAAGAAAACACCAAATGGGATCACAAAGAGTTGGATATGACTGAAAATGACTCAACGACAACACGAAGCATTTATTAAACACCTTTTGTTTGCTAGGTACTATGCTAAATTGCTTTACAAATATTATCTCATTTGATCCTCACAACAACCTGGGATATAAGTACTGTTATTATCCCCATTTTACAAATGAGAAAACTGAAGCAAACAGAAACTAAGTGACTTGTCCAGGGCCACACAGTTAGTAAGTATCTGAGGCTGGATTTGTACTCAGGAATTCCTGACTCCATGCCCAATGCTCTATCTACTAGCTGCCCCATTTACATTCAAAAATATGGTTGGGGGGGGTGGCTAGGTGGCACAGTGAACAGAGCACTGGCCCTGGAGTCAGGAGGACCTGAGTTCAAATCCGGCCTCAGACACTTTTCACAAAAACTAGCCATGTGACCTTAGGCAAGTCACTTAACCCCAATTGCCCTTAAAAAAAGGCAAAAAAATGGTTGAAGAGCAATAAGGTCATAAATATATTCTTTGAGGCTAGTCCTACATATCACTCCAAAAAAGATTTTAAGTAAGAAATAATATGTAAATTTCCACAAGGTAACAATGAATATCACATAAAGGACATCCTCTCCTTCAGCCTTCCATGATACTGGACCATAAACCTACTTCTTCATCACTATAAATCCTCTGTATGAGGATAGTCTGTGCATTCATTGAGGGCCATCCCTGACAAAAATATGAGAAAATAATAAGCAAGCTATTTCCTAGGTTTTCTACAATGGACCACATATTCTCAGTCTTGCACGACTCAGACTCTTATATGACTTTAGACTTGGAAAACAACATCCACTCCCTTTATTTCTTTTTTTTTTCTTTTTGGAGGGGGGAAGGCAGGGCAATTGGGGTTAAGTGATTTTTCCAAGGTCACATGGCTATTAAGTGTTAAGTGTCTAAGGGTGGATTTGAACTCAGGTCCTCCTGACTCCAGGGTTGGTGCTCTATTCACTGCTCCACCTAGCCGCCCCTCTTGTATTTCATGTAACATGTATTTATTAAGCACCTACTATGTACAAATAACTGTACTACCTCATACAAAGCTGAATAAATAAGGCCAGGTCTCCACCTTCTCCAGGAGTTGACAGTGTAGGAATGGCAATAAAACAAATTACTATATTTCAAAAGTCCAAACTCCTTTCATCACAGTTATGCTACTTGGTACTTCTGTGACATCCAATTGATTACCTAATCTGTCAGGGCCTCATTTATAAAATAACAGATCTGGACAAAGGTTCCTTCTAGTTTAACATCTTGAGATCATATGATTTCACAAATATGGATATTCTCTCAAACCCTTTGTGCCTTAATAGATGATTTCATGAGTTAGCAAGCCAAAAAAAAAAAAATCTCCCTTCCATCCTTAGCTATGCTAGTGGTCAAACAAAAGACATATATTTCTTTCTGACCTTTCAAGCTTGGCCAGCCCTGTCATGGTTTTCATTTCATTAAGGCTTCAAGAAGCCATGGTCATACAGAGGCCATGATAAAACAGAACCTTAGTGGAGGTAAATAAATGACTGTAATACAAAACAAATCCTAAGTGTGTGAGAGAAATACAAATGGCTCTCAGAGTTCAGAACAGGAAAAGATAACTTCCTAAGTTGGGGAACAAGGAAAGGAAGTGACCCATCGAATTGAGTCTTGAAGGGGGCAGAGTCATCCTAAGCCCAGGAGGAAACATGAGCAAAGACAAAGAAGAAAGAAAATATAGGATATGAACATGAAATGGCAACTAATTCAGTTTCATCAGGAAAGTAGAATGAACACTTGAAGGCTAATGATGTAGCATCTGGCCAGAAAAGCAGGAACCGTAGGACCTTAAGGGGTTGGGACTTTATTTGGTAGGCAATGGGGGAAGCACTGCTAAGAGATCCCAATAGATCTCAACAAGCTAGAACCCAAATCTCATCAGATGAGCCATAACTGGGAAGTCAGTAAGGCTACAGACAAATCTCAGTGTCACAAGAACTGGATGGGGGGAGGGAAGGGAATTGTTGGAAGAAAAATTCTGAAAAATAACTGGGGATGTGTGTAAGTAGCCTGTGAGCTCAATATGAGTCAATAATGTCATGTGGCAGTCAAAAAAAACTCATGTGACCTTAGGCTACATTTACCGTGTTTCCCTGATAATAAGACCTATCCCGAAAATAAGCCCTCCCCTTACTGTGTAAGATTCCTCTAAAATAAGCCCTCCCCTGAAAATAAGCCCTATTGAGATTGCTACTGTAGTGAAGGTGATCCCCTGCGCTACACGCTACATTACGGTACCCTCTGTATGCACCGCCCTCCCCCCCCCCCAGTGAAACACATGCCGCGCTCCGAGCTGCATCCAATCAGAGCTGCAGCAGGGAGCACGTCATCCTGTTCTTCCCCAGTGATTTGCTTGCTGGAGCCATTGAGAGCAGTGCCACGGAGGAGAGCTGAGGCAGGACAACATAAAAACCCGGTATGTAAGTGGGAGTGAGGGGGCATGATGGAGGATAAAAAGGGCATGATGGAGGAAAAAAGAACTCGGGGGGCATGATGGAGTGAAAAGAAGGACTGATGGTCATAATTTTATTATTCTGTCTGTTTTGACCCCCAGACATGAGTACAAAAAGGAAGAGCTATACTGTTGAGTATAAGAAAGCAATTGTAGAGGAGTCACATGGCAAGAATCTTGCAGTTTTCTGTAAAGAAAAACTTTTGGATCTTCGAATAAATAAGCCCTCCCCTGAAAATAAGCCCTCTGGTGTTTTTCTGTCCAAAAAAAACTAATAAGACAGTGTCTTATTATCGGGGAAACACGGTAGAGGAGGTCAGTCAACGAGCATTTCTTAAGCTCTTACAACAGGTTAGGCACTCTGCCAAGAGCTAGGGATACAAAGGAAGGCAAAGTTTCTGCCCTCATGGAGCTTACATTCTAATGAGAAAAAACTGTCCTGCTATACTCCTCACTGTTCACATCAGCTCTGGAGTGATCTGAACTGGAGATGTTTGTGTTCAATGGCCTCTATTCGAAAGGGGTTTGGATTCGAAGGCCTCTGAGGACCCTCCCAACTCCAAAACTATGATCCTAAACCTGGGGTGGGCAACCTGTGGCCTTGAGGTCACATGTGGCCCTCTAGGTCCTCAAGGGTGGCCTTAATCTGTGCAAGGGCCATACTTGAGGACCTAGTGGGTCACATGTCACCTCGAGGTCACAGGTTCCCCACCCCAGTCCTAAACTGTCCTCAATCTGTGGCATCACATTTTAGGAAGGACTGGTGAGCATCCAGAGGAAAAGGATCAGGATGGGGAAGGGTCTTTAGATGATACAATGAGAAGACTGGTTAAAGGAACAAGCCCTAAAATGGACAAGATAGCTCATCTTCAAGTTCCTGAAGGGTTATCACATAGAAAAGGGATTATACATATTCTATTCAGAAAGAGGAAGCAGAATTAACATCCCAGATTAGGAAATCAGGAGGAGGTTGTTACTTATTCAGGATCACACAGCAATTAAGTGTCTGATATAGGATTTGAACCCAAGTCTTTTAGTCCAGTGTGCTGGCCATTACAACACACTGCCTCAAATGGAAGGTGGAAGTTTCAGAGAAGCATATTCGGGTTTCAATATAAGGGGAAAACCTTCCTAACAAATGAGATTGTCCTCCCTGAGAGGACCTTCCCTACTCAAGTCTTCAGGCAGAGACTGGATAACCATTTATTAATATAGAAGGGGAAGTAGAACCAGCACTTGTATAGTGTTTTCTACGTGCTAGCCACTGTGCTAAGTGCGTTCACAACTAATACGTAATTTGATCATCACAAAAAACTCTGGGAGGTAGGTGCTATTATTATCCCCACTTTACAGATAAGGAAACTGAGGCAGAAAGATGTTAAGTGACTTGCTTAAGGTCACACAACTAGTCAGTGTCTGAAGCTGGATTTGAACTCAGGTCTTCCTGACTCCATGCCTGGTTTCTTTCCATCACACGCCCTAGCTGCCCCTCTTCTTGTAGAAAAGGTTCTTAGTGGAGTTTGGGTTGTACTAAACAGCCTCTGAGGTCCTTTCCAACTCTGGAACTTCTTATCTAAGCACAGACTATGAAGTGATGAGCCTGGCTTACTGTCCATTGTCTTTCTTCTTGTGGTCCAAGGGAGGGTCCTCCACCAAACTGGGCCCCTTGGAAGGCTACCTCAGCCCTGGCCTCATTTTCTTGGCATCCTCTGAGGCCTCAAGGGTCAGCTCAACAGACACACAAGAAAACCAGCCTCCTTACTCTATTGTCCTACCTCATTTCTGACCAAAAATGGCATTGCTATCAGTCAGTTATAGATGTCATGGTATCAAGACTGTTGTTAGGAGTTCTGGGTTCTATATCAAATTGCTTGCCTTCTCAATGAGGGTGAGGGAAGGGAGGGAGGGAGGGAATTTGGAACCCAAAATTTTCAAAAGTGAATCTTAAAAATCCTTTTTACATGTAATTGGGGAAAAATAAAATATTAAATACTTAAAATATATTTTTTAAAAAGTTCTGGATTCTATAGATCACCCTTCTCCTAGTCACCAGCTATGTGACCCAGTACAAATCATTTTATTTCTCTGAGACTCAGTTTCCTTATCTGTAAAATGAGGATTCAAATTCAAGCTAAAAAAATTCATTAGTGGGATCACTGTTTTGGGGTGGTGGGTAGGGGAAAGACAGAGAAAATTTGTAACTCAAAATCTTATGGAAATGAATGCTGTAAACTAAAAATAAACATAAAATTTAATTTTAAAAAATTCATTAGATGCCTCTTGGGTCAAGATCTCTGCCCTCATGAACTCCCAGTCTAATGGAAAGGAGGGAAAGAAGTGGGCTAAGAGGCCAAGGGCTCTAAGCAGATAGAATTCTGGACTTGGAGTGGAGTAGACGTGAGTTTAAATCCTGTCTTGGACACTAGCTGTGGGACTCTAAGCAAATCCCTTGACCTTTCTCGGACTCATCTGTCCATCTCAACAGTTCCCTCCCAGTTCTAAAATTATGATTCTATAACACAAACATACATAAGAATGATGCACATTAATTTGTGATAAGTACAAAGAAAAGTGCTGGGAGATAGTTATTGTTGGAGACACAGAGGAGGAGGAAGAGGAGGCATCTAAATTGGGCTTTAGTAATCGATGACATTTATAGAGCACACTAAGATGTGCAAAATCTCATTTTTCCTTTCACAACAAACTTGGGAGATAAATGCTATTATTATTTCCATCTTACAGATGAGGAAACTGAGTCTGAGAGATGTTAAAGGAGCTGCCCAGGGTCACACCAACTAGTGTCATAGACAAGATTTGTACTTGGGTCTTCCTGACTCCAGGTCAGGCATTCTATCTACTGTACCACCTAACTAATGGCAGGTAGGGTTTCAGCAGGCAAAGAAGTGGGAAGGTATTCCAGGCATAGGAAACAGCTTAAGCAAAGACACAGAGGCTGGAAAATTCCTACCCTGCTTACTTTATGGGGTTATGGTTTAGATAGATTGGAATGAGCCAAAGGAGAAGCAAACGTTTGGTAAACAGCTAGTGCTTGTCAGAAGGAAAGCATTGCTATCATATGACCACTCACCTCATTCACCAAACTTGGCCCAAATTGACTGCTCTAAAAAAAAAAAAATCAAACCAAGACTCAAAGAAAAATATGTGAAGTCAGAGTAGGGCTTCACAGTCTTTGAAGGTAATTCCCCAAACAGAAATCTAAGTCATAGCTGGAATACATTCGCATCAAGAGCCAACTGAGTGAATTGAATGGAAAACAATCCAGTTCACCCCTGAGACTTGAGTGACCCTGATGCTTTTCCAGCTAGATGTAAGGGCCCCCACCGTGAAAAGGGCCTTCTGTCCCTGCCCTGGTCAACTGAATTCAATTCAACAAGCATTTTTTTTTTGCTTTTTTGGAGGGAAATTGGGGTTAAGTGACTTGCCCAAGGTCACACAGCTAGTGTGTGGGGTGTGTGTGTGTGTGTGTGTGAAGTGTCTGAGGCCAGATCCAAACTCAGGTCCTCCTGACTCCAGGGCCGGCACTCTATTCACTGCACCACCTAGCCACCCCACAACAAGCATTTATTAAGTGCCTATGGTTTCCAGAAATGGAATGAATTGTCTTGTTGGGAGATGGGATCAGGTAGTGAGTTCTCTACCCCTAGGAATAGTCAGGTAGAAGCAAGATCAGCACCTGCCAGGGATATCATCAAAGGGAGTTCCTGTATGTTATGGGAGGTCAGATTAGATGACCCCTGAGGTCCCTTCCAATAGTAGAATTCTATGGCCACAGGCTCAAGGATAAGCAGGCCCTGGTCTGGTTTCCCACATCTATCAGGGACTAAGAGAGCCTGAAAAGTAAATGAAGACAGCTGCCAGGGACTTCTCTTTCAGATGGTATCCCCTCATTCCTGATCCCTCAGGGCTCTCTCTGAGAATCCCTTCTCCCCCTATGCTCTCCCGACAATCTCAGTCTCCTGTGTGGTGGTGTGGATGCAACGACACCAGCATCCTCCACTCTAGCCCCACTGGTGCCTGTAAAAGGGAAGGAATTTCAAGACAGTCCTTGTTTCTTCCTGCTATCACCGAATGGATAGGAGAGAGCCAGAGTGTGTATGGAGGAGGGGAAATCAGTATTCTGGGATGGGATGCACTAAGGATAATGGGAGGGGGGTGGGGGCAGGCTGACTTTCCTCCTTATCAATCTCTGTCATATCCCTCTGGTCCTTCCCCTACCTTCTCAAATGGCTTTTTACCCCCCCTCTAGCAAAATTCCAAAGTGGAAGGATTGATTACCTAACTTCTGCCCATCTACACCCCCCCCCCTTTTCCAGCTTTCCTCATCTCTCTTTTCCCTGCCCCTGAACTCTACCCTGCCTCCTTCATTCATAGCCCCTCCTCCTTTGCTCCCTACCCCCTCTGGCTCCTAGTCCCATTCCATAGGTCTGGTCGTCCCTTTCTCCCCTGGCTCTGCTCTCACTCTTGGCTCTGCCCCCTCCCGTCCTCTATTCCTTTTACAGACATGAAGCTCTAGGAGCTTTCTGCCCAAGTAGGAAAAGTTCAAGGCTGCTTCCCTCACCTCTGCTTCACCCCCACCTCCTCCATCCAAATAGATAGGAGGGAAAAGAGAATGATTGGAATTGCCAAGCAGGGAGAAGGAGATTTCAAGCTAAGGAGAAGGATGGGGAGTAAAAGAGGAAGGAGATGCTTAGGGTTGGGGGTGGGGGGAGAATGGGGTCTTTACTCTGTCAGAAGGAGAGGGAGAGAGGATTTAGTGATCTTTTCTAATCAGAATTCAAGTCTCTCTCTCTTCCCTGTCTCTGCACATACCTATTTTACTGGCTGTCTGTTTGCCTATCTTATTGTCCCACAAACCCCCAAGAATCTCTCAAGGGACTCCCTAAGTACTTCCAGCATGACCCAGCAGCAAACATCTGTTAAACACTTACAAATGCACCAAGCACTCCTACATGCTGAAGGTGAAAATAGAAAAACCAGTCCCTGCCCTCAAGAAGCTTGCAATCTATGGAGGAGGGGGTGCCAGCAATAGAAACACAAGTAGTAATGATACAAGGTGGAATGCCATGGGAACAAAGGAGAGATCTAGACCACCTGGGGTGGAGAAGAATCCAAGAGAATTTCATGAAGGTGACACCATTGCTTGGCCAGAAAGGAGAAGGGTTTCAATAGGCAAAATTGAGAGAGTGTGATCCAGGTAAGGGGGAGGGGGTGGAAGCACAGCTTGTGTAAATAAGTAAAAGTAGGAACTTGGGGCAGTAATCCTATTTGGCTGGAACATTACGTTCCTCAAGGGAAGAAGTATGAAATTAGGCTGGAGAGATAGATGGGTTAGAGCCAGATTGTGGAGGGCTCTAATTGCAATTGAGTTAAGGAGTCTGCATTTCATTCTGTTGACTTTAGAGAATCTCACCCCAGACCCCCAATATTTTTGAGCAAGGGAATGATAGTCAGACCTGTGCTTAAGTAGGACAATCTTGGCAGTTGTGTGGAGGATAGACTGGAGATGAGGAGGTCAACTAGGAAATTATTACGCTGGTCCAGGTGAAAGATAAGGACCCAAGCTAAGGCGGCAGCTGAGTAAGGGAGGAAGATTCTATTAACAGATGTTGTGGAGATGGGACCCACAGGATTTGGAAGCTCTTTTGAAGGGGATCAGGGTGAGAGAGAGGGGCAGGATAAAAAATGTCTCCAAGGGTTCCATCCTCGTTGACTTAGAATATAGTAAAGCCCTCTATGAGTCCCAGAAACTCCAAATTGGAAGAGGCTGCAGAGGCCATCCAGGCCATTACAGTCCTGAATAAACATCCTTTCCACACAACATACCCAATAAATAATTAGCCAGCTTATGCCTGAAGATCTCCACCTCCAAACAGAGTCTCAGTCCATTGACCAGAGCTCAATAGCCTGTCTCCCTCTGGAGCTAATCCTAAAGAGACATTAAGGAGAATAATCACTGGCATTCCCCAACATCAAATATCTACCCTAAGACTTAGAGCCTTAAGTCCAACTTCTCACTTCCCTCCCATCTTCTATAACATTTAAAGAGAAAAAAAGTATAAAGAGGTTGTATATGGGCTAAGAATTCAGAGAGAGAGGAAGGTAAAGCCGTCATCTTGCAAATGACTTCACTTTAAAGCCTCAGTTTCCTCCTCTGTAAAATGAGGGACTAAACCAGATCAATCAATCAATAAGGATTTAATAAACCCTTGCTATGTTCCCAGACCTGTGCTAGGCACTAGGGATAAAAGTACAAAGAATGGAGCAATTCCTCCCCTCAAGGAGGTAACATCTATGGAGACAGGCAGCACAGACATTTATAAGTAAATACAAAAGAGTTGTATGTGGAATAAATTTGATGTTGAGTCATTTCACCTGTGTCTGACTCTTTGTGACCCCCTTTGGAGCTTTCTTAGCAAAGATACTGGAGTGGTTTTCCACTTCCTTCTCCAATTCATTTTATACAGGAGAAACTGAGGCAAACAGGGTTAAATGACTTGCCCAGGGTCACACAGCTAAGAAGTATCTGAAGCAAAGTTTGAATTCAGGAAGATGAGTCTTCCTGGTTCTCATCCCAATGCTCTATCCGCTGTGCCACCTAGTTGCCCATATGGAATAAATAAAAACACAAGATCATTAGGGAAAGAACACATTAACAGTTAGGGAGATCAAGAAAGATTTGTAGAAAATGGTGCTTTAGCTGTATCCTGGAGGAAGAGAGGGACAGTGGAGGGGAAGATGGAAGCCATGTTGTGAAGATAAGGAAAGCAGCATTGCAAAGAAAGGGAGATGGGAGATGGAGATATGTGTGTGGGAAACAGAGGAAAGACCAGAAATCTCCCAGGTCCATTCTAGCTATAAATCCTATGATTCAGGAATCTTCAGGACAGCACCTGGCACTGTGTTAAGAGCTTTGAAAAATATATTATCTCATTGGATCCCCATGACAACCTTGAAAGGTAGGGGGTTTTATTGTCCCCATTTTACAATTAAGGGAACTGAGGCAGACAGGTTAAATAATTTGCTCACAGTCTCATAGCTAGTAAAATACCTGAGTCTGGATTCGAACTCAGGTCTTTCAGATTTCGAGTCCAGTGCTCTATTCACTAAACTACCAATTATCTCTAATAGATAGAGTTCAAGAGGTTATTATATCCATAAGAAATAGCATGTAGTAGTGAAAAGATAGTATCAGAGGTAGAATTTGAACCCAGGACCTAGGTTTAAATCCCAACTCCACTTCTAATTTTGTGACTGTGGACAAGTCACATCCCCTCTCTGAACTTCAGTTTTCTCATCTATTAAATGTACTACCCACTTCACAGAATTTCTATGGGGAAAATGCTTTGTCAAACTTAAAGAAATGTGAATTCCTCGATCACATTTGGAGTTATGAGACTTCCCTGCTCGTAACTCTATCCTAAGACATACGTGAAATGGATCGTTTTCCTCCTTTTCTTTCATTCCTCTTTGCCCCCCAGTCTTGTGAGCACTCAGGTGATTCTCAGGCTGTCAGGTATCTAATGTACCTCTAAGAGAGAAGACAGAGTTTCCATAGTCTGGAATCTCTCATCCCAGGCAACAGAAAGATGGATGAAGATGGGACCCCTGCTCTCCAAATGGGTTTGGAGGGGTGAAGGTGAGTTTAAGGAGCTGAGATGTGGCCTCCCCAGGTGACTGACTGTACCAGAAGGGGTCAAATGAAGGAACAGCTTTTGTAAACAGACCATCATCAGCTTTATAATCTTGTTCCATGATTCCTTTTCCTAAAATTATTTGCTGAAATTTTAGGCTGTGTTTTTCTTTTCTTAATGCCTCCTTTAGATTAAAGGGAAAGGGATTTTCATTCCTTAACGAGGCCAGATGGGGCAATCTGTATACCCCAGAAGCCAGTTCTTTGAGAAAAGTCCCCACCCCCTGTTGATCTGAGATGTGGGTCTATTAAAGAGTTTCTGGAATTCATCTAAGAGAGCTTCTCCTCCCTCCCATTTAAGACATTTCTTTATAAGTCCCACCAGCTTTCTCTTCTCTGGGCTGAATCATCCCAATTCCTTTCATCTCTCCTCATGTCTTTTTTCAGTAATTATCACTCTCCTCTGGACTTTCTCCAAGTTTCCTACATCATTGTGAAGCTGAAAAAACCAGGACTTTAAACGGGTCCCAAAGAGAGTAGGATATAAGGAGAGGATGATCTCACAAACCCAGCATGCTGTGCTGCACTGCTATTTGTATCCTGAGAATCAGCCTGATCTTCTCAATGTCCCTGTGCTGTGCTGCTGAGTCCCATACAGCTTGTGGCCCACTCTGATCCCAGATCCTTCTTTAACAAGCCCACCACTTTCAGTCTATTCTTCCTTTTCCCTTAGTTTTTATAAACTGCGGTCTTTCTTCCTTGGTCCCTGGTAAATTTCCTTCTGTGAGTTTTCCCTACACTTTCCCTTCATGTTAAACTCAAATCTTGCCAGGGAAGTTACAGAAAGACAATTCTAATTCCTCTATCACCTCTCTGGGAAACATGGACAGAGCTCTAAGACCAGAGGGGGTTTCTCATACACTGTTCTGAACACTCTCCTACAATCTAACAGGAGATAGGACCCCACAGGTTCCCTAGAATATCGATGAGCTTATTTCAGGAATCAGAAGAATCAGTAGATCAAGGATTAGTTACGTCAATTGCATGTCAATGGGATAGATTAGCCTCAGAGAACATGTGAAGAAAGGTTTAGTATCTGTAAACTTTGGAAGTGAACTGACTGCCAGATTGGATTATCCCTTTTCTGAGTAACAGAAAAAAATTGTAATAGTATTTTAGAAACCCTTTTATCATTTTCCAACTTGGTTGGAACATGTGGAAATTCTTGAAATCATGATTAACATATGATTGGCATACCAGAAAGCCAACCAGCCATCAGGAATCTCCCTGGTTGGCTGAGAGGGAGCCTAGGATTGTAGAAAAAAAAATAATGAACCCTATCCAGAGGGCCCAGGCAGGAAATAACAAATCATAATGGGAAGAAAGGATTAGGAGAAAAAGGTAACATCATGTACACTTTTGGTTTGGATCATGTAGGCAAAGACAACTCTAGGGCCCAGAATAAGAATCATGGTGGATCAATTCACTTGGATCCTTGCCATAGGGACAATTAATAGATCCAGAAGGAAGGAATATTCCTATAGGCAGAGTTAGAAGTATAGGGTTAGGGATGTTGTTCAGTCATGTCCAACTCTTTGTGACCATAGTCAAGATTTTCTTGGCAAAGATTCTGGAGTGGTTAACCATTTCCTTCTCCAGCTCTTTTTGCAGATGAGGAAACTGAGACAGTTAAGTGACTTACCCAGGGTCACACCGTTAGTAAGTGTCTGAAGTTTAATTTGAACTCAAGTTTTCCTGACTCTTGACCCAGCTCTATCCACTGGGCCATCTAGCTACCCTAGGAAAAGAGTTAGGACTAGGTTTATTGTCTGAAAACATGTCACTGCCAAGTTCAAAGTCAGAAAAGAGATTCAAAACTACAGGTCCAAAGCTGGGATAGGAGAGACCTGTGAAGAACAAAGGTTAGAAGAGTATCTTGGCAGGGAGAAGCGTATGTCTTGTCCCCAGATGATCGTTTGTTGTATGAAACTTCCCTGTCCCGAACAGCATTGACTTCCTCATCATTTGTTAGATGTTTGCTTCAGGCACTGTGCCAAGTTCTGAGAAGACAAACATAAAAAAAGAACAGTCCCTGTCCTCAGGAAGGTAGGCCATGTCCCCAAGACCTGAATATAATGAAATGTGAAAGTGGAGACAGCCCTAAAGTGGGGAGACCTGGGAAATATTTCACAGAAGAAGTTACTCCTGAGAAAATCTTCAAAGAAAAATTCAGATAAGAATTCTGAAAGGCAGGATGAAAAGGCATGGGGAACCTTGTGTACCTGGCAAGAGAGAGTGTCTAGTATGGGGAATAAGCTAGTCATCTATTTAGGTGGAAAAGTCAGGTGATTGAGGGGCAAAAGTATGAAAGAGGGCTGAAAATGAAGTTAGGAGTCAGATCAAAGAGAATTTTTTGTTTTGTTTTGTTTTTTGGAGGGGGGAAGGTAGGACAATTGGGGTTAAGTGACTTGCCCAAGGTCACAGTGCTAGTTTTTTTATTAAGTGTCTGAGGCTGGATTTGAACTCAGGTCCTCCTGACTCCAGGGTCAGCGCTCTATTCACTGCTTCACCTAGTGATCCCCAAAGAGAGTTTTAAACTCCAGGCTGAGGAGTTGGTGTTTTATCCTCTATGTAATAGGGAGCCAGCAAAGGTCATTGAGCAGGGGAGTGACCTGGCTAGACCTAGCCTAAGCAACACTATTTTGGTGTTTTTGTGAATATTGGTTAGAAATAGAAGGGAGAACCTGGAGATATAGAGAAGATTGAGACTATTGCAGTAGTCTAGCTGAAGTGGATGAAAACCCAAACTAAGTCTGGTATATGGACCATGTCATGGACCCCAGCAAATTCAGCTATTAACACTGGCTATTAATTAGCCAGGACAGATTAATAAACAAGTTGGATCAATGTGGTAAGAATTCTTTTATTTCTACATACTTTTGCTTATCTTACTCTCATATATTGTTTCTGAATTTGTTTTTTTTTTCTCTTTTTCCTTGCAAGTGAATGAAATAAATGAATGAAAAAGTGTTTATTAAGCAGTTACTATGTTCTAGCCACTGTGCTAAACTCTGGTAATACCAAACAAACAAACCAGTTCCTACCTTCAATGAGCTTCTAGTCTAATACAGAAAAACAACACACCTAGAGGAGGGGTAGCCAAGAGGTGTTTTGGACAGGAAAGTCATGAGGATCACTCTTACCAATAGCAACTGTTTGACATTTCCTTTCCAGCAATAATGAAGTTGATTTATTAATGTTTCCAGAGCTAGAGATAGAAAGGGGTAGGAAGGAAGGGAAAAATATCATCTCATGATGATACTATCTCATGTGGCGTGAGATGAAGACAGTTAAAAAGGAGCAGGATTGGAGAGGGCTAGGTGGCACAGTGAGTAGAGCATTGACCCTGGAGTCAAGAGGACCTGAGTTCAAATCTGACCTCAGACATGTAATATAAAACTAGCCATGTGACCTTGGACAAGTCACAACTCCAAAGGCCTTGCCTTTCCCCCTCCAGAAAAAAAAAAAGCAAAAAAAAATTTTTTTTTAAACAGCAGGATTGCAGGTTTGGGTAGGCTGGTTATATATTCATTAGTCAGGAGTGAAGGGCTTCAGAGTAAGAGAGCTGAGTTCAACATAAGGAAGCACTACATGATTATGGTCAGGGAGAAGTCTAGAGAATGTACACTTGAGGTATGTAGAATGTGGAAGCAGAAAGAGGATTGTGTGTTACCAGAATGTTAGGAACATTGGCTGAGCCGATGAGGTAGGTCTCTGCTTAATTGGTAAAGAAAAGAGGGTCCCTAAGCCCCCTATGCCACATCTACTTTAAAATTCAGAGGGAACTATATGCCAAAAGGTAAAGGTTCCCCTAGGGACAATTCCACAAAGGGACTGATTTCCTAGCACATAAGAGATCTTCAGCAGAATCCAAGCATAGGAGAATGCTGTACATATGGTGGTAAGGGTGGGATGAAGAACTGTAGCAGCAAGCACCCCAAGCATCCTCAGGGTGGCTGCCCATACAGGTTCTTGGATCTGCTTTGTTAAAGGAAAGCAACTCAAAATGGGTTAACAAGCTTACTATAATCAGTCAAACATATATCGTTTACCTCATTCAGGAGAAAAAGGTCAGCACCCTGAACTTCAAAGTATACAGGCAGAAGTAGCAAGACAGAAACAGATTAAGTAGACAGCTTTCCAAACTGTCCAACCATTACATCCATACCAAATCAACATCTGGGTTTTTCAAAGCCAGGGGGCTCTGGACAATGGCTTCCCAGAATCCACATCAAATCACAGAACACTTCTCAAAGTGAGCCCCAAAACAAAGCTACATATCAGGGCTTATATAGCCTTCTCCTGGCTCAGAGAATGTAACAACCTTATTGACTCACTGGCCAATCAAGAAGTATCTACTGAAAAACAAGCCTCCCACCCCAGGCTCCAGGTGCACTTTAGCCTAGGGGCAGGGAAGATCTTTAAAATTTACATTCCCATTACAAGAACATACCAGTTATTTTATTTTTCTGAGTTTCTTTCAATTGATAGAGGGGAAGTAGAAAGGAGAGGGGAGCTAGGGACAGCATGGCCAAAGCCAAAAAAAAAGAAAGAAAAGTGGGTCTCTGAAGCATTTTTTTAATGCACAAAAGAGAAGTGAAGGCCGGAAACAATCACATACAAGTAGGACAGATTTGAAAGTTACAAGTTGAATTTATTACATATTTTAAAAGAAAATTAAGCTATACATAATAGAAATTCACAGTTTTATAAAAGAATTCTTTTTGTATTCTGCTACGTATATGGAAATGTTCATTTTATTTGGTCTTTGCTATGTTCAGAATTTTTAAAAACAAATTTTAAAAAATAAAAATATTTAACTCTCTAAATAATAAAAAGAGAAATTAAAATGAAAACAACCCTGAGCATTCACCTTACATCCAGCAAACTGGCAAAGAAAACAAAAGTAGTCAATGTTAGACAAGTGTATAAAGAAAGCATACACATTGTTTGTGAAATGGTAAATTGTTCTAACCATTCTGAAAAGCTATTTGGAGTTATACAAAAAAAGTGACTAAAATCTTCATGTTTTTTCACCCTGGAATCCCACTGTTAGGAATATATACCCCCAAGAAAGTCATTGACAAAAAAAAATATTTATAACTTTTTATAGTAGCAAAGAATTGGGTTCAAGGCACATGTCAATCAACCAGGGAAGGCTAAACAAATTTGGTAAGTGCTATAAGAAAAGACAAACATGATGAATGTAGAGAAGCATCAAATGACTTATGTGAACTGATACAAAGTGAAGTAAGCAGTACCAAGAAAACAATAAACTCAATAAACTACAAAATTATAAATGGAAATAACAATAATTGCAGAACAACCAAAACTGAATATTAAAACAATTTTAAAAATGAGTATTACAAAATTACCAAGAATTGGTTAAGTTCCCAGGCTTGGCCCAATAAAAGAGTTAGAAGAAGACATTTTCCCCCATTCCTTTGCCAAGGTGTGGGGTTCGCCATTATGTGACATTACATATACTATAGGATTTTTTCAATGTATTGATCAATTTTTCTGGGCTTTTTTCTCTTTTTCTTTTTTTTTTTTTTTTTAGAGGAGAGCTTTCTGGGAAGAGGAATACAGAGGGGGGAGATAGATGAAATAAAAACAAAAGATATCAATTAAAACTTATTTTTAAAACTCAGTGTTGTAAAATTACAGGAGATGGCACATTTCCTACTCCTTTGCAAAGGTAGAGATCCATGGTGTGGAATGGCCCATTTTTTTTTAATGTGATTGGTTTTGCTGAATTTTTTCTCTTCTTCCTCTTTTTAAAAAATTATTTGTTATAAAGGATGGTTCTATGAGACAGGAAGGGACACAGGGGGAAATGTAGGCAAAGTGAAAACAAAAGATCAATAAAAACCTATTTTTAAGGGCAAAAAAAAAAATCCAAAACCACAAAGACATTCCATCCTGAAGCCATTGACAAAGCAGACATAATGAAAACCTGTCTGAAAGGGAGCTTAAGGCTTCAAAGTTGAACCCATCTTGGGAAATACCTTTCAGACCTCTCCAACTGGATGTCCAATAGACGCCTTAAACTCAATATGTCTAAAACAGAACTCATTATCTTTCCCCAAAATCTTCCCCCCACCATCTTCCCTATTACTGTTGAGGTCAACACCATCCTCCAGGTCCCTCAGGCTCACAACCTAAGAGTCATCCTGGAGTCTTCATGTATGGCTTACCCCCAATATCCAACCCGTTTCCACAGCCTGTTGATTTCACCTTTGCAACATATCCCTGATCTTTTCCCATTCACATCTGACCCTACCCCCACTCTGCCCCATACTCACATCAGGACTATTATAGTAACCTGCTGGTGGGTCTGCCTGCCTCAAGTCTTTCCTCATTTCACACACACACACACACACACACACACACCCCTCCACTCCACTCAATGAATCTCAGTGGCTCCCTCTAGGATCAAATACAAAAAACTCTGTTTGGCATTCAAAGCCCTTCACAACCTAACTCCTTCCTATTTTTCCACTCTTACACCTTATTCCCTACCACATCCTCTTGGATCCAGTAACAATGGCCTCCTGACAGTTCTAGGAACAAAATCCTCCATGTCACTGGTCCAGGCATTTTCTCTGTCTGGCTACCCCCCCCCCCCATTATTGGAATGCTCTCCCTGCTCATCTCTGCCTACTGACTTCCTTCCCTCCCAACTAAAATCTCATCTTCACTAAGCATTTCCCAATCATTCTTAATCCTAGTGCCTTCTATATCTTAATTATTTCTTATTTATCTAGTATATAATTTGTTTGTACATATTTGCTTACATCTTGTCTCCCCCGTTAGATTGTAAGCTCCTTGAGGGCAGGGACTGTCTTTTGGTCATTTTTTTATGTTCCCCATGTTTAGCACAATGCTTGGCACAACAGACACTTAATAAGTATTGATTGATTAAAATGCCTAGGGGTTAGGAGTAGATTAGATCATAACCATGGGCCCCCATAGTAGACAGAGCATTGACTGGGACTAAACTAGGAGTGAGGAGAGAGAAAGGGAAGGACAGGAAGTTCCAAAATTGTATCCAAGGGGTCTAAGGAAGTTGGGGAAAACAATCTAGAGGCAGCTAGGTGGCCTCCAGGTGAATAGATCTCTGGGAGTCAGTAAGACCTGAGTTCAAATCCAGCCTCAAAAAATGACTAGCTGCATGACCATGGGAAAATCACTTAGCCATGTTTGCCTCAGTTTCCTCATCTGTAAAATAAGCTGGAGAGGGAAATGGCAAACCATCCAGTGTCTTTGCCAAGAAAACCCCAAATGTCGTCACCAAGAGTCAGACACCACTGCACAACAACAGCAAAACCCAGGTTTGTTGTGAGGATCCAATGATATCATATTTGTAAAGTGCTTACTTGGTACAGTCCTTGGCACATAGTTGGTGCTTAATAAATGCATATTCTTCTTCCTTTCCCCAGCTGTATGAGAAGTTAAAAAAAGAATAATCTGCCTGATTCTCTCCTTTCTTCACACACTCATTAGTCATAAGCCAAGATTCATGGGAAGACAGCAGAATAAACAGAAACAAGAGAGAAATATGGTGCCATGTAGATAGCACTGGTTCCAGAGGCACAGCCCTAGAAGGAGCCTTAGAGGTCATCTGGTCCATTTCCAAATCATTTTACAGATGAGAAAACAGAGACCCAGGGAAGCTAAGTGACTTGCCCAACATCATACAGGTAATAATAATAATCAGAAGGAGGATTTGAACCCACATCCCCTGACTCCAGAACACATGCTTCTGTACATATTGTTTTCTGTACTGGATCAAAACTTCACAGTTCTGCCCACTGTGTATTAGTGGTCTGTCTTCCACAGACCCCCCCAACACTGATTATTTCTTCTTTTTAAATTTAATATCTTATTTTCCCCCAATTACACGTAAAAATAATTTTCAACATTCGTTTTTAAAATTGAGTTCCAAATTCTCTCCCTTCCTCTCTCCCTCACCCCCTCACTGAGAAGGCAAGCAATTTGATATGGGTTATACATGTGTACACACTGATTATTTCAATCCTGCGTCATCTTTGCTGATGAGCCGCATGATTTGGGGCAAGCCAATTAACCTCTCTATTCCTCAGTTTTCTCATCTGTAAAAATGGGGATAACAATATCTGTCCTAATTATTGCAGAGGGTCATTGATGGTCAGATGAATTGAATTGCTCTGAAAAGCTCTGAAAATTATGAACTGGTGTAAAAGAATAAGGTGTTGTTTTCTTTATTATCCCTTCAGAATATTAAATTAATATGGGCTCAGCCTGAAGTAAGAGGATATAGTCATCCATTTGTGAGTATTTATTTAGCTCCATTCTAGGCTAGGGAAAAGACAGTGCTTCTGCCATTAAAGAATTTATGGTCTAGTTTAAGATGCAAGACTAGCAGACATAAATGAACTTGCATTAGGGCAAGACACACTATAGCGAATGTTAGATGCTGTTAATTTAGAGAAGTGGAAGATGGGGATGGGCTGGGGTGGTCAGGAAGTTTTCATGGAAAATATAAGATTGTCCTTGAAGGGTATGAGAGATTTTTTTTTTGGAGGGGGGGAAGACAAGAAAATTGGGGTTGACTTGCCCGAGGTCATGCAGCTAGTAAGTGTCTCACGTTTCTAAGGCCAAATTTGAACTCAGGTCCTCCTGACTCAGGGGCCAGCGCTCTATTCATTGCCCCGAGGGTGTGAGAGAGTTAGATGGAAAGAAGGGAAAGAAAGAGATGGTAGGAAGAATAACATAAACAAGTATAGTGGAATGGAAGTCATGCCAGAACTGGATTAGAAAACCCAAGTTCAGATCTCAACTCTGCTACTGCCTGTGTGGTACTGAATCTCTGAGCCTGTTTCCTCTTCTATTAAATGAGGGAGCTGGATCTCTCCAGTTGGGATGAAGTGTATCAATTTCCCAAGAGATGGTAACAATAGTTATTAAGTTACTGAAACCTTTTTTAAGTTGTATCAATGTGTGACCGTGACAGTCATTTGTATTTTAGTTTCACTTGTGTAGGGACAGCTAGATGGCCCAGTGGATAGAGTTGGGCTGAAAGTCAGGAAGACCTGAGTTCAAATCCAGCTTCAGACACTTACTAGCTGTGTGGCCCTGGGCAAGTCACTTAACCTGTTTGCCTCAGTTTCCTCTTCTGTAAAATGAGCTAGAGAAGGAAATACAGCAAACCACTCTAGTATCTTTGCCAAGAAGTCCCCAAATGGAGTCACGAAGAATGTCAAGTGACTCCATGAAACAGCAAAAAAACCTGGTTTACATTGTACATTGTACCTTTTTATTTCTCCATTTAGGGAAACTCTCGATGTGATCCTACATCTCTTTTAAATCATTGATGACCAGGACCCTAGACTGAAGCTTTTATAAGCTGAAAGGCATAAGAAAAGGGAACTAGATTCCCTTTCATTAGATCACAAATTCAGCAGGACTGAACCCTGTCTGGACCACATGCCTGGATCCCTTCTAGTACAGCAAAGTTGTATGGGGATGGAAATAGACTGTCTAGCCTTGAGTAGAAGTTTCATGCAAGAGAAAATGGTGAGCTAGAAATGATGAGACCAGCATGGAGGACCTTGAAAATCAGGCAGAAGCAGTTAGATATGATTCCGTAGGGAGCCATTGAAGATTTTTAAGCCAGAGAGAAGCATGAATAAAGTACAGAGACAAGGACTGGAAGAATCAGGGTCAGATCCAAAGTGACCTCCTATGTACACTCTTCCAGGCTGAGGCCCTTGGTTAGGAGTGCCCCCAACTGGTCTTTGATCAGGGCCCCCTGAGCATGCAAGATCAGGACCTGGTAAGACAGAGAGGACTGAGGATTGAGACCACATGTGAGCCAACAAATTAATCAGTGATACCATGACCACCAAGAAATGAATCCTAAGTTTGGGTTCCTGTTAAGCTCCCTCACTTTAAGCTGGGTGATCTCCCCCAGTTAGAGATTCTTAAGAGGTCTGCTCTGTAAAAGAAGGGACAAGGAGTCAAGATACAAGTGGCTTCTTTGCCCCTATGGGGCCTGTCATACCAATACTGGGACAACCACCCTCTGATCTGAATTCTCCAAAGTGTTCCATTGGTCCCCAGAGATCTCTGCCCCCTGGAATTTCAATTCTCCCTAGCCCTTTAGACCTGGGCCTCACTAAACAGCGGGCCGTGGCCTGTCCTATTCGGTCAACTCCCCTCCACACCCCACTTTAGCCCAGCAAGTGTCTCTCCCCAGTCCTATTACAGGAATAGCCAGATGACAGCTTGCCCTTGGGAGTGGGAGGGGCTGCGGCAGGTGCTGTGGCTCAGGCTTCTTTGGGGGAGGGGTGGCTGTGAGCAAGGCTGGGGGCCACTTCCCATAAATGTTTCTTGAGAGGGCTGAAAGAGAATCATTGAATCATACATGCTTAGAATGTTCCAGCTGGAAAACACCCTGGAAGGTCACGTAATTCTGAGGAAACTGAGGTCTCCAAAAATAAAATAACTTACCCAAGGTTACACATGGTTTCTTTCTTCTCCCTCCCCCTCCCCCTTTTTAGTTCCATATTTCTAGAGTTGGAAGTGAAGCCAGACGCCATCTAATCCTCATCATACGATCATAAATTAAAAGCTAAAAGGTATCTCAGAAACCATCTAATCCAACTCACTAATTGTACAGATGAAGGGACGTGACTTGCCCACAGTCACATACACTTACTGGTAGTAAGCACTAGGGGTGAGATTTGAATCCAAGGCCATGAATTCCAAATCCAGCCAGCTTTCTATGATCCAATCTTCTCAGTTTACAGATAAAGCGAGGTCCAATGTTGTTCAATTATTTACCCAAGATTCGGTAAATAGCAGAGCCTAGGGATTAAATCTGGGTCCTCCAGTCTTTCACAGCTTCCTCCCCAACCCATCTTGTAAGTGTCAGAGGTTGGACAGAAACCCATGTCTGCCTCAATGTTCAGTGGGGAAGGAAAAGGAAGGGCTTCCCCCTCCCCCACCCTGGGGTTCTTTCTTTGCCCCCTCTCCTTCCCCAGCTTGTCCCATCCCCCTTCAGGAGTTGTGGCTAGAAAAGAATGTTTTTGGGTGGTGACCCCCACATTCTTTCTCTTTCTGGGGGTCAAGAGGGCTTCCTGCTCATGTTTGTATCATTTTCTTTTTCCAGTCCCTTCAAACGCCAGTTTCAGTTTTCCTCTCTCTAACACCACCCCCTGACCCAGGCCCAATTTAGCTCCTTTAATCTTCCTCGTAACCAGATCCCTCAGTTTCCTAGGCACAGCCTGCACTTCCCAAGCTCCCAGGGACACTCAACTTCGCCTCCCCCACCCTGCAAAGATGGCTTGCAGGCAGTTCCATCTTGGGATCCCTCCACCCTGACTACAGGGTCTTAGAGGCTTCCATCTAGAGAGCCCTCTCTTCAACTCCCACTCCCGGGTTTGAATTAGATGTGTCTTTTTCCTAGTCTGTAAACTCTGCCCTTCCCTCCCAGCTCCTGGAATCCCAGGACCCTGGAAAGAAGAGAAAGGTCCAGTAGGCTGGGAATTTGTGGTTGAAGCGCCCTCTTGTGACAGTAAGTAGTAACTGACCAGCTAGCCCAGCCTACTATATATATATATGCTTTCCAAGAGTGGATCCCTTTGGGTTTTAAAAACAGCTAATGACCTTAAAAATATGTTAAAATATCTTCAGTCTTTGTATCCTCAGAAACCTAGCACAATGCCAAACACAAGGTAGGTGTTTAATAAATGCTTAATTGATTAATTAGAAGCAACCTACCTCTAATGAGGAGTTAGAAGACTGTTATTTATTCCCAGATAAGTTAATAAAATCATAGAATTAAGACCTATCATGAGCTTCAAAATTCATCTAGTCTAATCCCCTCATTTTATGGATGAGGCTACAAGCAGAAAATGTTTGCCCAAGGTCATGAAAATCATAACTGGTGGACCAGAACTCCAACTCATGTCCTTGGACTTCACTTTCAGGGCTCTTTGCCTCCTTGGACCCATTTCCTTCTTTGTGAAATGGGCAGAGCCAGACCTAAACAAAGTTTTGAATTAGGTACATTTCTTTCCTACCCCCTCACCCCTGTCCCCCACAAACTATGCTTTAATACCTAGTGGCTTCGGACCCACCAACAAACACCTACCCTTAAGTCCCAAAGCTTCTTTTTATTCACCTCCACTATTAAAATCTGCTCTTACAAATATATTGGCTTTTATTTAGTGCCTATTGTTTGCCAGAGATGGGCATTGGGAAGGCAGAGACAAAAAATTCTCGCCTTCAACAACTTACAATCCATTGAGATCTGGAAGGGATTTGATGGATCATCTAAGCAGATGATCCTCACCTAGAAAATAAGGGAGTTGAGAGAGGGTAACCTTGGACCTGGAGGCCACACACTCTGGTTTGGCCCTTTGACTGAATCCAAACTACACAGAACAAATCCCCTTAATAAAAGGATTTGTTCTGTAAAACTCAGATTCAATCAAAAGGTCAAAGGGTCTTCACCCTCAACTCCCTTATTTTACAGTTGAGGAAACTGAGATTCAAGTTTTTAAATGAATTTTTTTGGGGGGGAGCAATTGAGTGACTTGCCCAGTGCCACATAGTTAATAAGTGTCTGAGGTGGGTTTCAAGCTCAGGTCCTCCTGACTCCACTGCCAGTGTTCTATACGCTATGCTACCTAGCTGCCCCACTTTTTTTTGGAGGGGAGAGTCGAGGCAACCAGGGCTAAGTGACTTGCCCAAGGTCACACAGCTAGTAAGTGTCAAGGGTCTGAGGCCACATTTGAACTCAGGTCTTCCCGATTCCAGAACTGGTGCTCTATTCACTGCATCACCTAGCTGCCCCTCCTAGCTACCCCACTTTAAGTGATTTATTCAAGGACAGACTGTAAGTGACAGAAGAGCTGATAAACTCACTAATAGCACAATTTTAATGTCTAATAGTGGCTTAATTTCAAAATAATAATGTTACATCTTTCAGAATATTTTAATTTTAATAGTGCAGTGCTTTACTTAACCCAAAAGAATGAGGCACACAGTGAGTTGGAAAGAATCCAGGCACCTGGGTTCTGGTCCTTATTCTTTAATTAATTATAATATCAATGACATTTTCTTGTAAATTTATTTTTAGTTTTTAACATTCACTTTTATAAGATTTTGTGTTCCAAATTTGTTCCCCGCCTCTCCCCTCCCCCCTACCCCAAGAAGGCATGTGATTTGATATAGGTTCTACATGTACATTCATAGTAAAGCTATTTAACATTAATTAGAAGAAGAATTAGGACCAATAGGAGAAACCATGAGGAAGAAGAAATGAAAGGGACAGTTAGGTGTTGCAGTGAATAGAACACCAGTTCTGGAGTCAGGAGGACCTGAGTTTAAATCCGGTCTCAGACACTTAACACTTACTAGTGGTATGACCTTGGGCAAGTCATTTAACCTCAATTTCCCTGCCTTCCCCCCTGAAAAAAAAAAAAACAAGAAAAAAAAAAGAGAGTGCAAATGATATGCTTTGATCTGCATTGCGACTCCATAGTTCTTTTTCTGGATGTGGACAGCATTTTCCAACTTGAGTCTTTTGGAGTTGTCTTAGATCCTTGCATTGCTGAGAAGAGCCAAGTCTATGAAAGTTAAGTCATCACACAGTGTGGCTGTTACTGTGTACAATTTTCTCCTGGTTCTTCTCACTTCACTCAGTTCATGTAAGTCTTTCCAGGTTTTTCTGAAGTCCAGGGTTACCCTCTCCCCGCATTAAATTTGTTAGGGGAACAGCAACAAATGTCACTGGATTGCAGAGTATGTGGAGGAGCATAAGGTGTCATTTATATTGGTTCTGAAGGTGGAAAAGAAGCTTTTAGAATTTGTTGAGTTGGGGGTGTATGTTTTAGGAAGATGACTTTGGCAGTTGAGCTATAGATGGACTGACATGAGAGAGACTTGAGGCAGGAGAACAAGTAGAAAGCTATTGCAATGATCCAGGCATGAGGAGATAAAGGTCTGGACTGGGGTGGTAGCCATGTCAGAGGAGAGAAAGGGGGTGTGCATCAGAGATATTATAAAAGTAGAAACTATAGGACTTGAGAAAAGATTGAATATAGGGGATGTGAGAGACTGAGGAGTTGAAGATGACATCTAGTTTTTGAGCATGGGTAACTAAGAGGATGGTAGGATAGAAATAGGAAAGTTCAAAAGTTTTAGGGGAATGATCTTCCATTTTAGGGGCGGCTCTGATACACACCCCCTTTTCCACCTTCAGAACCAATATAAATTCCTCTATTTGGCATTCAAATCTTTCCCTTACCTTTGCAGTCTTCTTACACCTTATGCTCCTCCACATACTCTGTAATCCAGTGACATTTGTTGCTGTTCCCCTAACAAAACACTACATCCCCTAACTTTAAGTTTTCATTGACTGTCCCCCATTCCTGGAATGTTCTCTCTCTTCGTCTTTACTTTCTGACTTCCTTTAAGTCCCAACTAAAATCCCACTTTCTACAGCAAGTCTTTATTAATCTCCCTTAATTTTAGTACCTTCTTTCTCTTGATTATCTTTAATTTATCCAGTATATATCTTGTTTATACACATTAATTTTCATCGTGTCCATTAGACTGTGAACTCCTTGAGAGCAGGCACTGGTTTTGTTTTTTTTTGTTTTGGGTTTTTTTTTTTGGGGGGGGGGGAGTTGAGGGCACTTTCTTTTTATCCCAAACACTAAGCATAGTTTCTGACACAGAGTAGGTACTCAGTAAATGTTTTTTTAATTTTGCTCTGTCTAATAAACCAAGTGACCACAATCTATTAGACTCTAGATCTGGGGAGGGGAGTGCAGAACCACAGATTTCTTTTTAATACTTTTAAGGCAACATGTTGTACCATCCATTAACTTAAAAAGTGAAAACTCAGCTAGCTTAGTGTATAATTGCTCATCTCCTAGAGTTCCATCTGGTGGACAATTCACATATTACACTCTCTTCCTCTAGACACTGTACTTTTATTTACAGAATTTCATTTGATCCTCACAGCAAGCATGAGAGGTAGATAGTGTCATCTCTACTTTGCCCGTGAAGACACTGAGGCTCAGAGATCTTTAGTGACTGACCCCTGTTCACGTAGCTAAGACATATCAATGGTGAGATGCAGAACCAGATCTTTTCTGATACAGACACTCCTTCCCATAGTGTCTCTCAAATGTATTATGGATAGAGCACTCCATCTGCAGGTATAACCCAGATACATGCCAGGGATGTGGCCCCAGGCAATTGATAACCTCTCTGGGCTTCAGTTTCCTCATCTCTAATAGGAGGGCATGGGACTGGATGATCTCAAGATCCCATCCAATTCTAAATCTGATTAACTTTCCTGCAGCCTGACTGACTACAGAAGTTTCCTATAAGTCAGTCTCCTGACTTTCAATCTCTCCACTCTCTAATTGACCCTACAAACTGCTGCCAGGTGCATCTTCCTAATACACCCCTTTCATCATGTCGCTTCCTTACCCAGGAATCCACAATAGCTCCCTACTGCCCATTTCATCAAGTTCAGACTCCTCAGCTGAGCATTCAAGGTCTCTTCTGGGAAAGGCTGCCTGGATTATCCCCCTCCCCACTCTATCATTCCTTTATTCCATACTGCCTCTGCACTTTTAACCTCAATTTCTCATACAAATGCCCCACTTTATGTAATTGATACATTCCTGAGATGTTGCATATAAATAAAGATCTGGTCAGTTGAATCACATTTAAAATGTATTCTGGAGGTTGCTGTTTCAAAGTCCCTAAAGTGAATCCTTTTTTATAAGGCAAAGAATAATCAGTTTCCTTGTTTGTAAAATATGGAGGTTGAATTAGATGGTCTCTAAGGTCTCTTCCTACTGCAAATCCTAGAATTCGATTATTTTACAAGAATTATCTCCCCTATTGTGTTAATTTCATATACTTGGATCTTTACATCTGGGTTCATTTAAAATGGGACACACCTAGATATTATTAGGAATGTTGCTTCTAACTCTTCTCAAAATCATCTCATTTTTGCATATTGCATCTTCCCCCTTCCCCTCCCCCCAGTGTATATCGTATCTTCCTTCTACTCCATGTGAATGTGTTTCATCTTTTATTCCCCTATGTACATGTTTAACCTTCCCTTCCCTGAGTATACGAATATTTCATCTTTCCCTTTCTCCCATCAATATGTATTTTATCACTTAGTCTCTCTATGTAACTGTTTCATCTTCCCCTCACCCCACATATTTATGTTTCATCACTTCTTCATGTTTACAGGTTTCATTCATCCTTTCACCAGACCGTCACCACCAGGCATATTTGTCCCTCTTTTCCCTTCATTAGATTTTATATTACTCTTCAAAGTCTGGGACCCAATTTTCAAAATCTTTTTAAACTTGTTAGCAACTAATATGTGGGTTGGGCAGTCATTAGTCCAGTCACTAAAAGTTGAGGTTTTTTCCTACCTAACAAGATCCAAGAAGTGTCCAGAGAGCAGACTTACCCTAACCCCCTGAACATTACTTTACCAGACCTCTCTGAACTTTGTGCACCCAAATGTACCTTTCTAAGTCTGTAGGGCTGCTGGGTGGATGTGGAGGAATGCTGTCAGTGAGATGATAAGTATCTTTCTCCATAACTGTCTTGCTTTAGGCTCCCCGCTAACCCCTATCACTGCCACCAACCAGAAAATCCAGCAAGAGAACGACTTTCCCAGCTTGGCCTGCATTTCTGGAACCATACTCCTCAAAATGAAAAATGTTCCAAATTCTTCTACATCTCTGAGAGACTGAGTCGAATAATGACTCCTGGTGTTTAGAAGTAAAGAAAAGTGTACAAGAACCACTGTAAAGTTTCAAATTATCTACGCTTGACTTTTTCTTGTTTAATTTTTTTTATCCAATTAGAAAGCATTTATTTTCTCTCATTCCCACTTCCCCTCCCTCCATCAGACAAAAAAAAAAAGAGAGAAAACCCTCATAATAAACATGCATAATCAAGGTCAGTAAATTCTTGCATTGGCCATATCCAAAAATTCTGCATTTTTGAAGCCATCACCTCTCCCTCAGAAGGTAGATAACATGCTTCATCTTTGGCCCTCTGGAATTGTGCTGGTCACTGTATTGATCAAAGAGCTAAAGTCTTTCAAAGTTGTTTTTCTTCATAAACTTGTTTTCATTGTGTAAATTGTTCTCCTGGTTCTGCTCACTTCCCTCTGCATCAGTTCATCAAAGTCTTCCCTATTTTCTCTGAAATTGTCCATTTCATCTTTTCTTATGGTGCAGTTGACTGCTTCTCTGATACAATTCATTCTGTGGCACCTTATTGTAATGAAAACACCTAACTTCTTGCAGATGGCTTCACAGATTGACCAAGCACCATCATATGCAAAAGTTCCCAAACTTATTTGGCCTACTATCCCCTTAAAAAAATTATTCCGCATCCCCCCGGAAATCTACTTTCTTTAACCTTTAAACTTTTTTTTTTAATTGTCACTTCAAAAAATATAAATTTTTTTAATTATTTAAATTTAATAATTTGTTGTAAATTTCTGAGTTTTTTCCTGCACTGAAATTTTGACGATGCAATATTGTGTCATGTAACCATATAGCATCATATTATAACAAGCCATTACATTATGAAAGTTGCTTCTAACTCTTCTCAAAATCATCCTGCCAATGCATGCTTTGCTTCCCAACAGTGCAAGACACGTTCACCTACCAACACTTGCTTGTTAAGACCTGACCACTATTGGTTATAACTTGCATTTTGTGTTTGGAAAATAACATAATCACTACAGTTTTAACTCTGTTACACAACAGACGAAACAAGTATGAAAGGTTTTTCAAAATGTTCTTCTCTTCTTTCCTTATGCTTCTACCATCCCCTTACTTTTATTCAGTTCCCCCTAATTGCACCTGAGGGTATTACACCCCCCTGGATTGGTCCAGTACCCGCTGCGGACAGTATCATATGCTTTACTTTGTAGGATTAGTAGTGAGTATCATAGAAAAAGCCTAGGACTTGGTGTTAGAAGATAGCGTTCATTTCCCTAAATTATCAATTAATGATAACAGGGTTACAAATCAATCACTTCAACCCTGAGCCTCAATCCCCTCATCTATAAAATGGGGATAATAGTACTTATTCCATGGGGTTGTTGTGAGGAAACCATTGGATAAAGGTGAGCTATTCATGTGCCTATTATTAGGTATTATTATTCCCATTTTCCAGGTGAGGAACCTGGGACTCCTTAAGGTCATATAATTGTCCAAGGTCACACACATAGTAAGTGGAGGTGCTGGAAGCCAACTTGCTGTAGTGTTTGATGTCCAATACTTACATATTCCCTGGTCAAGTTGCCATGACTATCTCTTAACTTGTAGCTAAGGTCTGGTCCTCCCAGCAGGGCAGCTAGGTGGGAAAAGGAATAGAATGTCAATCCTGGAGTCAGGAAACCTCAGGTGCTTCCTAGCTAGGTGGCCCTGGGCAAGTCACCTAATCTCAGTCTGCCTCAGTTTCTTCAAATACAAAATCATTGTTGTTGTAAGGGTCAAATGATTCATAAAAACCTTTATCAAAGTACCTGGCAAATAGTTAACACTTGATAAAGGCTTCTTTCCTTCCTTCCTTCTCTAGTAGAAATATCTTCTCCAATTGACCACAATCTTTCCATGACTTTTGGCCACTAGATTCCCTTTCTATTCTCCCCATTCTCTGGTCCCTAGGTCCCCAGTTGGGTGACTCAACTCTAGCCACCAAAACTGGCCTCTCAGTTTCTATCTCCTTTGAGGAATATTATTGTTTTGAAAAAAATAATTTTGATAATTTGATGGAACTGTGACTTCATCTCCATGGGCACTCCTTCCTCCAATGACTGCAGGCAGCCATCCCCTAGAGCCCCTTCCCAAGTCTGTCACATAATGATGTACTCAAGGCTGACAAATTCCAGTGATTCATTACTCCAAGAAGGTCAGTCCCTCACCTGGGTCTAAGTGGGCTGGGTCTGATTTGTGACCTGCCAAAGCAGGGATACAAAACCAAGGAATTCACATGAGATTAGGAAGCCAAAATGCAAAAAGAAATAGGGCACTAACAAACAGACTGGACCTGAATCCCCTAAATTTGGGTCTTTCTCTTGAGACTACCTGCCTTCATAAATGTGCCTATGTGGCCAAGGGTGGTTCTTTCCTGATTCAGCTGTTGCCATCAAGAGTACTGGTTCACAAACTGTCTTTCCATAAATCCTTCATAAAGGACTTTTTTTTTGCCTTTTTTGGAGGGGGGAGGGTAGGGCAACTGGAGTTAAGTGACTTGCCCAAGGTCACACCACTAGTTCTGTGTTAAGTGTCTGAGGTCACATTTGAACTCAGGTTCTCCTGACTCTAGGGCCAGTGCTCTATTCACTGCGCCACCTAGCCACCCCTCATAAAGGATTTTCCAAGAAATATTATCCCTAAGTTGTTTATCTTGATATGCCTAGATTTGCACATCTGTGTGTGTTTAAAGTGTGGGCACACTTAGATATTATTATAATATATTATAATATTATAGTAATATATGCATATTATAATCAGCACTCCTTTTTTTAAATCTCAAGCACACCAGTGTAACACTCCGACTATCCACCTATTATTTTCACTCCCCCACACTTCATTTTCCAGTGATTTATGTCCGTGGTAATGTCTTTTATCCCACTTCTCCCCCACAAGTTGTCACTGTCAATATGTACTCCATAGCCTCCTTACGCCCACCATCAATCTTTCCTTTACCCTTTGTATTACCTACAATTTTGATTCTTCTGGGATCTTGGTGTTCCATGATTCACAACCCCACAGCATCACCAGGAGAATATTTTTTAAAAATAATTTGGCTTTGATAAAAGCAAAACGCAGCTTTAAAAGCTTTTTGAGGGAACAGTGACTGCTAATCAGTTACTCTCGGTGCAAAAGATCATGACAAGCTCTAAAGTCATGGCCCCCTTTCTCAGAATTATCACCCCTCCCCCCACCAGAAGAACACTTTTATATGCAATAAATTCTCAGGAGAATGTTTTTAAATGCATAAAACAAAATAAACAGAATTATATAAGAAACTAATTATAGTAAAATATATTTGTCAAAATAATGGCTTATTTGTTCTTTTAAAGTTCAGGAACCTCATTTTTAAGTCTTCATCATTTACATGAGAATCTTAACCAATTAAAAAAAAAACACTTTCATTCACCTCAAATACCTCTGGGATGAGCGGTGAAAGGATTACTATTCCACACAGGGTCAAATCAGTCATTCAACACGAATTTATTAAGCCCCCACTAAGCATCACTGTACAAAGAGTTGAGGATGAAAATGGAGACTCCCTAAAAAAACAGCCCCTGCTCTCAAGGAACTCAGTCTAATGGAGAGACAAGTTGCAAACAACTCAGATACTTCCTAGTTGTGTAACCCTGAACAAGTCATTCCTTTCAGTTGGGTTTGACTCTTTATAACCCCATTTGGGGTTTTCTTGGTAAAGATACTGTAATTGTTCACCATTTTCTTCTCCTGCTCATTTTACAAATGAGGAAACTGAGGTAAACAAGGTTAAGTGACTTGTCCAGGGTCACACAGCTAGGAAGTATCTGAGGCCAGATTTGAACTCCTGACTCCAGACCCAGCTCTCTAACCACTGTTAAAAACCTACTATGTCTCAGATACTATGCTGGAACTTGAAGAAAGTCAGGAAGCCTAGAGGTAGAGATGAGAATGGAAAGATTCCAGACATGCAGAGACAGCCAGTGAAAATGCTAGGAATTGGAGGTGAAGTATCAGAGACTCAGAGGTGACAGAGGCCTCTTTGTACCAATACCAATGAAAAGGTAAGATGTGGTTTAAAAAATAAAAAGGGTTGGGGTGGCTAGGTGGCACAGTGAATAGAGCACCAGCCCTAGAGTCAGGAGGACCTGAGTTCAAATCTGACCTCAGACATTAACTAGCTGATGCGACCGTGGGCAAGTCACTTAACCCCAATTGCCTTGCCTTCCCTCCTCTAAAAAAAAAAAAGCAAAATAATAAAAATTTAAAAGTAGGAATCAAACACATTTGCAGAACTGTGGAACATATGTTTTCAGACTTTTTTTGGTATACTGATTTATTTTGTTGATTTTTTTTCCTCTTTTACTTTTTCATTGTTTTTTTTAATTAAAGATAGTACTTGTTATTCAGGATGACTCTCTAGAAGGAAAAAGAAGAGGGATATTGGGGAAATTTTTGGTTGATATAAAAACAAAATATATCAGTTGGAAGATGTTTTATGGTATGAGTCAGGCTCTGTTCTTCTGTTACTTGCTATCTCTAGGCCTTGGGTCAGATTTTCCCTATCTTAAAAAACCAAAACAAACAAACAACAAAAACCCTTCCTTCTTTCCCACCCACCAAGTCTTTTCTCCTTACTTTCTATTAATTCATTTCAAAAGAAAACATTTCTTGAGCTAGCTCGCTATAGATGAGGCATTATTCTGGGCACTGTGGCAGGGGATGATTAAGATGAAATCAATAACCCTCTTGCCTTTAAGGAGTTTACAAGGAAATTGGAAGTATGACATGCACACAAATGGAGTATAAAGTAAAATGTGATAAGTGCATTAAGATCTTCCTCTCATGCCTGGTCTCCACATGGAAGTGACCCCGGGAGTCTTAAAAATGATGCCAGTGGGGCACAAGCACTAGCAAGTCCTCCCCAGGCTGAAAAGACTTGGCATCCTTCACAGACTCCGAGTCTGCCTAGGCTGGACCAACCTCGCTAAACTTTAGTTTGCCATCAAAAATCTGCCACCCCGGGGTATGACTTGGGGGTAGAAGCTGGCCAGGGCTCCAGGCTTGCCCTACTAAACACCCTTCAGGGCTCACAGTTTGTGCCAGATCCAATTCCAACTCCCCAGGAGAGGAGAAAATGACACCAGTCCAAGACCACAATCCTGATGAGAGAGGGAAGGGGGATCAAACCTCTACCAGAACTCTTTAAATCATCTGAATTCAAAGAGAGGAGGAATCGGTGCAAAGGCACAGGTTTGTGGGGGTTTTTTTACTCAACCTGTGATCTTACTGGTGGAGGGGACCTGAGCTTTCATCTATCAACAAAGAGTGGCATCCACAACTTGTTGAAGAATTACTGAAAGGTAAGTGACTCAACCAATGTCACAAAGCTAGGGTATGTCAGAAGCCGACTTGAGGCCAAAGTGCTAACTCCTGGGCCATGCTGCCTGTTGTACGTGCAGAACCTACACAATGCTGATGCCAGCTTACACTTAGCACTTTATAGGTACAAAGCACTCACGCATTCATTTATTTTTATGCATTTTAATGCATTTATATTTTATGTATTTATTAAGCACATAGAACACACAAGTTAGTACGTTGGATATTAAAGCTACAAAGATGAATCCTCTCCAAAATCCTGTAAAGTAGACAGAACAGAATGGCATTGGCCTTCCTCTCCAGTCAGTGGCTGTCTCCCACCACCACCTCCACACACACATGCATACTCACAAACATTTCCCACTTGACACTCACAGGTAAACTGTTTTCTTTGGCTTCTTTCTGCCCACTCTCCTGTTCCATGCAAAGACTGCCAGTGACCCAGAAGAAGACCCATCAGATACTTGTTTCTGTCATGTGTTTCTGTTCCCGGCTCCCAAGTTTCTGATGTTGCCCTGTGAGGGCCCACAACCACTCTGGTCTGCCTCTGCCTGACCTGAAAATATAGACTCATCTCAGAGACTCCTCAGCCAGGCACATACGATTCCCACCCAAACTCCCTTCCTCTATTCATTCCCTGGTATTCTTTTATTCTGCAAGCACTCTGCTAATGCTGTCTCTAACATTCACTTTATCTCATCCTCATTCTCACAATAACTTGTTCCACACTCTGCTACAAACACATCCAGGGCACTAAATCTTGCTGATTTATCTGAACAATATACCACCAGTGCCAAAGGTACTCACTAGTACTTTTTATAGTCACTGGGGGAGACAGAGGAAGAGGATAATGAGCAATTATGGACAGTTACTTCCATTTTACCTCTTCACTACACAACTTTCTCCTTTCCCTCAAGATTATCACACCGAGCATTATCATTCCCATTTTATAGATTACAAAACTGAGGGCCAGAGAGATTAAAAGATTTGTTGAAGGTCATCACCTAGCTAGTAAATAGCAAAGCCAATTTAAATGAGCGGTTTGCACAAAATAATGTCTAAAATAGATTCCAACTCTGAGATGCTAGGTCGTCAGCATTTCTCTAATTTGGCAATATAATTACCACAAAAAGGTAATAAGGTTTGTCTTAGTGAGCTCATGCTGGTTCCTAGTGATCAGTGATTCTCTTTCTAAGTGCTCATAAACTATTCAAATGAAAATCCATTTTACAATTTTTTCTAGGTATAGTCTATCTTTAAAATAAATCTACCTTTCTCTTGTTTTTTTAAGAATCAGGACATTTGCCCATCTCTAGTCCTAAGGCACTTATCCTATTGTGCAGGATCTCTCAAAAATCACAGGCAGTGATTACATTTGGATTTTTTTTCACTACTTAAAGATGTAAGGTGTACCAAGTGACTCAATCTCAATTAAAGTTGAACATCTTTCTCTTTTCAAATTCGAGACCATTTTCATTAGCAGGGAAAATAGAAGCAAAACAGGAGAGGAGATGCCTTGTGTTTTGTTATGCCAGCAATGGACCTATCCCTTCCTTATTCCTTTTGCCTCCAAATACATTTAAATGCCCTTTTCTTAGCAATCCTTAGCATCCTGACCTTCTTTTTACTGTGCTCATGCCATTCTTTGCATTCCTTTTTTTATTATATATTTTATTTTGCCCCTAATTACATGTTACAACAATTTTTAAATTTTTTTTTTTAAGTTTTGAGTTCTAAATGCTATCCCTTCCTCCTCTCTACCCTCCCTGAGATGGTAAGCAATCAGATATAGGTTATATGTGTGTAATCATGTAAAATATTTCCATATTAGTCATTTTGTTCAAGAAGACTCAAATATAAGAAAAAGAAAATAAAAGATAGCACTCTTCTTTTCTTATACATTCTTAATTTTATATTCAATAATGGCCTTTTAAAATCCGAGCTTTGTCAGAACATTTTTAATATAACAGAACAGTCCACCTCAGGCAGCTAAGTGACACAGTAGATAGAATGCTAGACCTAGGGTCAGGAAGATGAGTTCACATCTTGTCTACTTGTGTGATCTTGGACAAGTCATTGAACCCCTGAGTGACTCAGTTTCCTCAGCTGTAAGTTGAGGATAGTAATAGAACCTACTTCAAAGGGTTGATTGTTTGTTCAGTAATGTCTGACTCTTCATGACCTCTTTTGGGGTTTCCTTGGCAAAGATACTGGAGTGGTTTGCCATTTCATGCTCCAGTCCATTTTACAAATGAGGAAACTGAGGCAAACAGGGTGAAGTGACTTGCCCAGGGTCACATAGCTAGTAAGTATCTGAGATCAAATTTGAACTCAGGCAGGTCCAGCACTCTGTAAACCATAGTGTCACCTAGCTGCCCAGGGAGGATCAAATGAAATGACACTTTTTAAGTGCCTATATAGTCATATCAGTCCTTCTAGATGAAGGACTCTTTTCTTCCTCATCAGGATCATTTGCAATTTTGTCAGCAGTCTACTTCTCTCCTTGTCTCTCCTTTAAGGTTTTCAGGCTAGGGAATCGGTCTCTCTTTTGAAGTTCACTTTCATCAGATCTAGACTGCACATCTGATTATGTCCTGTGCTCATTTCCTTGGGTATCACACATTCAAAGATGATATGGTTATTTCCCCCCAAGGTTCTCATTGCTTCTACTTCAATAACCAGGTCCTCCCAACTAATCAGGATTAGGTAGAATAGGATGCATCCCATTGCTAGTTCTACCTTTGGAAAGATGAAATTGACAGCACGACAATAAAAAAGTGTATCAGGAAGAATGAAAAGAACCTTCCCTATCGATTGGGGAATGGCTGAACAAAGTGTGGAACACTAGTGGAATGGAATACTACTGGTCTATAAGAATGATGAAAACAGATAAGCCCAGAAAGGCTTGCATGTGTCAAGAAAATAATCAAGGACACAATGATTACAAAGTAAATGGAAACACCAACACTTACCAAACAGCTGAAAATGGTGCTTGTCAAACGACAAAGAACAAGCCTGGCCCAAAGAAGAGATTGGAGAAGACACTTTCTCTGACTACTTTGCAGAGGTAAGAGGTCCACAAGTGGAGATCATTGTATATATTTTGAAATTATGTTTCTATATGTTCATTAGTTTTGCTGATTTTTTCCTCCTATTTTTCTTTTTTTAAATGTCTTTGTCATATTGGAATGGCGCTTTGGGGGTGGTGGAAGAGAAGGGGTACAAGTAGAAATTTAGGTGATATAAAAATGAATTATATCAATAAAATTTATTTTATTAAAAACAAAAAGAAACTTCCAGAAGACGTCTGGATAACTGGTTCCCCACAACTATTATATCTTGCCTCTACCCAAATTTTATATATTAGAAGCTTATCATGCATTTCTTTCATGTGACTGAGTGGGTTACCATAATGAAATCACTTCTGTTTTTTCCTTCCTTTTATGCTCATATAAATGCCTTCTATCATGTTTCCTTCATTGTTTTGATGAATGTCTACACATGTAATGCTACCCTGCCACTCCTCCAAATAGATGTTTCTTTTAAATACTTCCACCTCCATATTTTAGTCATGAGTCTTACAACACCACGTGAAATGAAATCACATTTGCCTCCTTGCATCAAAATCTCAAGTTTACTTTGTTTATTACCTATACCCCTAGGTATTAAATAAATAAGGCCACATATCTTTCCAACCTTCTTCCTAGTTATTTTTTCCTGTGAGTCACTGGGTACTTCCTCCAATGTTATTTTTATTTGTCATACTTGTTAGTCTCCACTGTGTGTAGTTTAAGTTTTATCTAGGCATTTTTCATTCATTTCTGATTTAAAGTCCTCAATCATATCAGGCCAAAAAAAAAATCTTCAGTCTTTGTGAGATGCACTCTGTCCCCAGCCAAGAGGCCATTATTCCAATATCTTAAGCATAAGTCAGAAAACCAAATCTTGTTCTCCAACACCATGTACTACTTAGCCAAGGCTTATTTTCCAAATCCTGCTTTCCCTTCCAAAATCCCAACCTTCAGCTGGAAGAAGCAATTAAAATGTTTTCCATTTCCTGTCTAGGACTTCATTGTCCCCAGAGATTCTTTTCAGGTTTCTTCTGGCAGGATTCATTTCCACATGAATGAGCAGAAGTATTTAGCAGTCAGCCAGTTTGATCAATCCTGGCAGGGTCTTTATAACATTTTGGATACATTCCAGGAATCAGACCTATCTCCCAACTGGATGTTACCATTTCTGCATATGTCCCCTCATCCTTGAGTTACTGACCACCATGTGTATTCTCTTGGGATTAGTAACATATTTCCTTGAATCTGCTGACATCACTCAAAGGTCCTTATTGTTCCACAAAGCATGAGATGCTGGCTTTTTCTCTAAATATCTAATATTCAAATATTTCTCTAAATATCCAAATCCATAATCCATGGGAAGAGACTCATTCCTGTCATATAGCTCAGAATTTATTTTCCTAAATGCACATCTCTTTCTCTTTAAAGAGTGATGTGAGGGGGCAGCTAGGTGGCGCAGAGAGTAAAGTGCTGGGCCCAGAATCAGAAGGACCTGAGTTCGGTTCTGGCCTCAGACACTTAACACCCACACAAAAAAACTAGCCGTGTAACCTTGGGCAAGTTACTTAACCCCAATTGCCCTCCAAAAGGCAAAAAAAAAAAAAAAAAAGAGTGATGTGAGGGGAACAAATGCTTGTTGACTGGCCCACTGATACAGCAGATAAGATAAGAAATTCTCCAGATGTTAGTCAGTTTTGATGAACCATTTGTTTTACCTCTTTTTTTTTTTAATACTTCATTATACAGGATGGCTCTCTGGGAGGGTCAATAGTCAACAAACATTCATGAAGCACTTATTATGTACCAGGCACTGTGCCAAATGGCTATAAATATGAGAGGCAGACAGAGAGAGAAAGAGACAGAGACAGACAGACAGAGGGAGGGAGGGAGGGAGGGAGGGAAGGAAGGAAGGAAGGAAGGAAGGAAGGAAGGAAGGAAGGAAGGAAGGAAGGAAGGAAGGAAGGAAGGAAGGAAGGAAGGAAGGAAGCTCTTGCCCTTAAGTAGCTAACAATCTAATGGGGTAAAGGAAAGAAACTATAATTTTAAAAATTGAAAATAATTTCTTTCTCCCTTTATTCTCTGTGTCACATTCTTCTACCAGCCAATCTCTTGACATTGGTTTCAACTTTGCAGAATCTTCTTTCTGGTTTTCATTTGGGACTACTTCTTCCATTCGTAGGTATAGCTTTCATTAAAGGCACTGACTCTCCCCTATACTTCCCTCCACCTCTCTCCCTAAGAGGGCATGGTGAGGGAATTTCTGCAGCTAGTGGGTCAGGGGTCTTAAGAGAAAAGATACAAAGCTGAAAGGAACCTCGGAGGACAATAAATCCAATTTCCTTATTTTACAGATGAGGAAACTGAGGTCCAGAAAGGTTAAAAGGTTAACTGACTTATCCTGGGGTACACAGCTAGAACACAGCTGAGGCAGAATTTGAATTCAGGTCTTCCCGACTCCCGATCCTGTACTCTTTCACTGTGCCACACTGCCTCAAAGGTGAGATCCCTTTATAAAATTTGAACCTAGAATATAGATCCCCAGCCCTGCTTTGGAAGACTGTGTCTTCCGACTACAATTGTTCAGCTTGGTTCAATGAGAAGAGCCTTCTCTTATTGTGGGTGGATATAGTGTCCCATTATTGTTGTCATTACTGAGTCATTTCAGTCCTGTTTGACCCTTTGTGACCCCATTTGGGGTTTTCTGGACAAAGATACCAGAGTGGTTTGCCATTTCCTTCTCTGGCTCATTTTACAGATGAGAAAATTGAGGCAAACAGCATTAAGTGACTTGCCCAGGGTCACACAGCTAGTAAGAGTCTGAGGCCAGGTTTGAACTCATGAAGATGAGTATTGCAGATACCAGGTCTGGCACTCTACCATACCATCTAGCTGCCCTCTGTCTTATTATTATGATATCCTTAAAGGTTTTGTGATACAAAATCTCAGAGTAGGACTTTGGCTGACCTATCCCCTAGAAAGGCAAGTGGAGTTGATAAATCAGGTCAGGAAAGGTTTCAAAGTTCATTGGACTCAAGAGATTTTCGTTATCTCAACTCCACCAAAGAGATAACATCAGGAAGTTACTTCAGGCTGAGTTAATGTCAGAAACTTGTCAATTCTGGAAAAAAAAAAAAGATAGAACCAAGCTGAGGGGTGCTTGAGAGCTTAATGGGGACCTTCTTCAGAATCTCTTCAACAGAACCAAGAATCCTGGTCAAAACAGGAAGTGAAGGTGAACTTCTTGAGAGGGTGGAACCAGCCCCAAGGATATTTCTTCAGACTACTCACCCAGACATAAAAATGGATCAAGGAAAAACAAAAACTCCCAGGGTTAAAGTCATAGATTTCCCAAAAAAGGACAGCAAAGAAATAGGTCAGGTAATCAGAACTTAGTCTTAGCTGGCAAAAAAATCTTTGGGAGTCAAGGTATGGAAGTGCTAGCCTCAGTGAGCCAAGGCTGAAGAGAGGATTAGGCCTGGTGCTGGGAGAAGGGGACTGGCTGAGTAAATGGTAAAACAATCTGTTCTAAGTATCTAGATGTGACATTGGGGTGCTGTGTAGATTTCTAGGTTATTTCATTTTATGTCATTTAGTTACCCAGAAAACTTTTAAAAATTTTTATTGATTTCTGTTGTTTTTTAGATCATTTTCATTTCTCAAAAAAATTACTCCCTTCTTCCTTTCTCAGAGAGCTAACCTTTATAACAAAGAATAAAAAAGAAAAAAAGTTAAACAAAACTAACCACATCTCAAGCAAGTCTAACAATATGTTCCATATTCTGTACTCCACACCTTCACAAAGAAGGATTATTCTAATATCTCCTCTTTGGGGCCAACCTTGGTCAATATCATTACAAAGGATTCCATTTGGTTTTTTGTTGTCCTTTCCATGTGCCTTGTTGTAGTGATCACATACATATATAGTGTTTTCCTGGTACTGCTTAACTTTATTTTGCATCAGTTGCTGTACAGTTTCCAGTGCTTCTCTGAATTCTTTATATTCATTGTCTCTTATATAGAAGCTAGATGGTAAAGGGGCCTGAAGTTGGGAAGATCTGAGTACCAATCTGGTGTCAGGCACTTACTTGCTATGTGACTCTTGCTATGAGACTTAAACACTCTCTGCCTCTGTTTCCTCAACTGTTAAAAAAAAGGGGGGCGGGTACAATAGCACCTATGACCCAGGGCTGCTGAGAGGATCAAATGCAATAATGTTTCTAAAGTGCTTAACACAGTGCCTGGGACATAGTAGGCACTTTAATATTTCATCACATTTATAATATATTTCTTGTTCAGTTGTGTCTGAACACAACTTTTATGACTTCTTTTAGGGTTTTCTTGGCAAAGATACCAGAGTGGTTTGCCATTTCCTTCTCTGGATCATTTGACAGGTAAGGAAACTGAGGCAAATAGGAGTTAAGTGACTTGCCCAGGGTCACACAGCTAGTACAGGTCTAAGGCTGGATTTGAATTCATGTCTTCCTTACTCCAGGTCCCTGATATATTTAGTCAATTTCTGATCTCTGGGTTAGAGAGTATGGACATATTAGTCACTTTTTTTAGCATAATTCTAAACTGGTAAAGTTGCTTTTAAAAAATACAAACCTTGTCTCAATTGAACTGGGAGGGGAAAAGAGGGTGTTCCCTGCACTTTGGCCACTAGAGTCTATGAGAACCCAAGTATCACAAATGTGAAGCGTGTTCAGGTGAGTGATGGTGAGAAATAGCCATCAGATTTGGGGTAGGAGCCTAATTATGGGGCAAGAAGTAAATCTCAGGTATACTGAGCAGAATTTAACTTCTCATGGTGTCACCTCTTCTACCTGAGTCATTTCCTTTCATCTACTGCCCCAAATCCCTGAATATTAGTTCTAGGAGGCATTTTAGCAACCATCTAATCTAGTCCCCTTATTTTGCAGATGAGAGAGGCCGAGAAAGATCCTATGTCCTACCCAAGGTTCGCAGAACCTCTGGCTCCAAATCCAAGACTCTTTAAATTACACCAGGCCTAGGCCATGGGCTGCACCTAATACAACATCTAGCCCACCACTGGAAATGAATCAGAGATCCCTCTCTTTCTCTTTGGCCCAACTGGGAAATACCTCTGTAAGCAAAAAGCATACAAAGGCCACTCATGTACCAGACAGAATACCTTATCATGCAGGCCTCTAAAGACTTATTTACTCAACCCAAAGTATTTATGAACAGTAAATAATGAGGAAGAAAAACAAGGAAACACTGAAAATCAAAACCCAAAGTAAATAGCCTTCTTCACTAAAATCAATAAGAAAAACCAAGTTAAGAATAAATAGCTCTCAGGAAGATCAGCCTAGCACTCAATATACTGCCTGTGCTATCTTAAGATGAACTGATATCTCAGCATCAGAAATGGATGCCCTGAAAGGCGGTTTCCTGGGACAGAACTAGCCTTGTGTATAGTCAACATAGGCAGCCACCTACACAATCGGATTCAAGAAGTACCAAAACATGTCTGATACCAAATATCTTCTCCATCAGTCAGCCGAGTCACTATTAGTCACCTATTCATCCCCTCCTTTGAGAAGGACAAGTAACAACCAGAGATGCTAAGGTAAATAGGATGCAGACCTTAATCCATAAGGATATGACAGTCTAGTGGTAAGGTTAAGGCAGAACACAACAGGCAACTACGGTACTAGACATAATATAGCAAGTGCCGCGGGAATGGTACAGAGGAGTGCAACATAAGTTCTACTTAACACTTATTAAGTACCGAGTGTATGCAAGACACTAGCAACTTGTATGGGGGGGATGACACTGTGATATAACATGTACACAGGTAAATAAATACAAGGTCATCTGAAGAAGAAGAAACACTAACGTTTAGGGGGACCAAGAAAGGTTTTCAGTAGCAGGTTAATCAACTCAATTGAACAAACTTCTGTTAAGTGGCTATTATATACAAGACGATGTGAGATATTGTAGTTAGGTGGCACAGTGCCAAGCCTGGAGTCAGGAAGACTCATCTTCCTGAGTTCAAATCTAACCTCAGACACTTACTAACTGTGAGACCCTGGGCAAGTCACTTAACCCTGTTTACCAGGGTCAGGTAGTAGTTTAGATTTTATTCAGCTTTATTAATTTTATTTATTTATTAGAAAGCTATTTAAGATTTTCAAGCAGAGAAATAACATGACCATGGCTGTATTTTAAATTTACTTTAGCATTGGTATTTAGAATGGAGATGACCAGTTAGGAGACTATTACAATCCAGAGGATATGTAATGAGGGATGAATTGGGGTAGAAGGGTAGACATGGAAAGGAGATGGATGCAAGAGACATTTAAGAGGTAGTCTTAACAAGATTTGGCAATGACTGGATCATTGTGCATTGTGAGGGGGGTTGGAGTCAAAGATGACCAAAAGTTTCAAATCTGAATAGCTGGAAGAAAGTATTGTCATTTGTACAGATATTGACATCAGAAAGGAAAGCATACTTGAATTCTATTTGGAGTATATAAGGCCCCTGAAGGTATAGAGAAGAAAGAGAAGAGGGCCTAAAATAACTTTGTAAAGAACTACCCCAGACAAAAATGGGAAGCATTTGGAGCTGAACCCCAAATCAGTGTACTTGAGGTTTTACCAAATCCATAAAATCGAAGACTTCCAATAGGTAGGGGTCTGACTTTTAAGATACTTCCTAAGACTCTCTTGGACTAGATATACACAAAAATCCACCTTCTCCTCTAATTAGAATGAGGGTTTAGTTTCCACAAACAATTTTTCTAGGTAGATAAGAGAAATGTAAAACAAAACAAGATAATGCAAAAACATTTGCCATGTTTACCGTTATGAAAATCTTATCTGAAGTTAATTCTAATCTAGCTATATAGCTGGCAAAGCTTCCACAGGGCCACCAGTAAGGAAATGGACACTTTATTATGCATTTAACTACAAGTCAACAAGCATTTATTACACACTTTCTATGTGCCAGGTACTATACTAAGCACTGAGAAGATAAATCCAAGAAGAAAGATAACTCCAGCTTCCCAAGGAGCTTAGGAAGCTGCAAGGGAGGGAGGAGAAGGTATCAGGCTGGTGGCATGATAGAGAAAGTCAAGAAACTCTGGAATGGAACCTATGGAAGCATGAAGGCATGACTGGCCAGGGCATTTTTCTTAAAATAGAGGCCTGGGAGGAACCAGTCAATCAAAGGAAGAGGGGCATAGAGGTAGCATGAACTTCCACAGTGAGAAGTCCAGAGATAGGTGAAATTCCAGAGTGAGAAGGTATGGTAGAAAAAGTCCAGGGAGTCAGGAGTACAATCTGGTGGGGAATGAAGAGCTCAGTGAGGTTTATTGGTTAAGAATTATTATCCCCATTTTACAGATAGGCAGTCCAAGACAGAAGTATTCATAGCATCATAGATTATAACCAAAGCTAGGAAGGGGCCTCAAAAGACCCCTTCATTTTACAGATGAAGAAACTGAAGCATAGGAAGCAAAAATGTTATAATGTTAAAGGAATATGAAGATCTCCCCTGTCCATTAATGGGCCCATGTGATCACATGTGACCCCTTTTCCCTTGGAACAGGAGCCGTGTTACCAGGTCTGTGATACATCCTGAGTCACAGAGTCCATTGGGGGAGGAACTTGTTTAAGGAGGAGCTTGCTTAGGGGGAGGCTTTCTTGCAGGAAGGCTTTCTTACCTTTTGATACTGAGCTAATTAGGCACTGAGTCACATGGGTTGTAATGCCTTCCAGCTCTGAGCCTATTAGTTGAAAACTATATATACTGGGAGGTTGGTATTTTACTTTGGAGGCTCGCTCTTGAGAAGGACCTTTGGATTCTGTGGACAGGACTCTGAGTAGCCATTTGTTAAGAGCCACCCCCTTCTCCTTCTTCCCCAGTCCTCCCCCCCCCCGCCCCAGCACTACTCAGTTGATGATGATCTTCTAGTCTGGAGGTATATGTAAGTGGTTGTATTACTTTATTCAGACAGAAGGAGCCCTGTCTGTTGGATTCTTTCTTGGATATTCACTTCTTTCTACTTATCATAATTAAAGTACTTTACATAATTAAAGTAAGATTGTTGACCTCTGTAAAGTTGTCTTTCCTTTAGAAAAGCAGATCAAAGAACCTGTGGGTGTGCTAGCATACCATCCTAGGTGTGCTAGGGTGCTTGCTAATACAAATGTCTAAACAAACAGCAAGTAACTGACAGAGAAAGTAGTTGAACCCAGGACTCTTAACTCTAAAAACTATACAATGCAGTGATTTTGGCCTTTGATGTGAGTATTGAACGTGATGTTCAGGAAATAGCTGATAGTTTAGGGGTCCAAATTTTTAGTGCAGAAATCATTTATCATTTGTTTGGTGCTTTTATGAAATAATATATAGGCAAGACTGTAAGAAACAGAAGCCAAAAAAACTAAAGCACATACCAGTATTTCCCTACAAAATGAAAATACTCCCCTGGTTTATTTTCAATTTATGAGATCCAATAGTGATGGGTGGAATTGTTGAAGCAGGTCAAGTGAAACAAGGCACACCCATGTGTGTACCTAGTAAAAGTTTTATTGAGATTGGAATAGTTACAAGTATTGAAGTAAATATAAGCATGTGAATATTGCAAAGAAGAACCAAAAAAAAAAATCTCCCAAAATATATGGAAGATATTTGAAGCTACAGACATTCTAGTTAGCAAGATCAATCAACAGTCCACTGATGCATTGAAGAATTGGTTCAGAGATGAAATGCACAAGAATGACTGGCAACTTAACATAGAGATGAAGAGAGTATTTTAAACTATCAGCATATTCTTCTGCTTGTGAGATTCCAATTTTTTTGTAAATTAGAAATAGTGATTACTTTTACCTATTGTAGTATGAGTTTGCAGTGAGGCTTTGAGACCAGAATTATAAGTCATATGTTTTAGAATTTGTTTGCACATTGTATGAATTCAGTGGACAGAATTAAACACGTGACATTACTTCCTGAAAATTTGGGATATTTCCCTACTCCCCCAAATTCCCCTGATGATATCTCCAACAGTTAATGAGGTAATGGGACTAGAGTATATACCATGAATTCTGCTGTAAAAATGAGCTGAAGAAGGAAATGGCAAACCACTCCAGTCTCTTTGCCAAGAAACCCCAAATAAGGTTGCATCATGAAGAGTCAGACAAGACTAAAACAACTGTTGTGAACTTTAGATGCATATGGGACATCTAATTCAAGATGTCCAACAGACAGCTCATGAGACAGTACTAGAAGTCAGGAGAAAGGTTATGGTTGGATAAGCAGATCTGAAAATAATTTATATAGAGGATAATTGAGTCCATGGGAGTTTATGAGAGAAGTAGGCCCAGGATAGAGCCTCAGGGGCATACATACTGACCAGGAATGACCTGGGTGAGACCCCAGCAAGGGAGACTGAGGAGAGGTCAGACAGGTAGCAGAAGAACCAGGAGAGAGGTATCTGGGAGAAGAGGGTGATCAATGATGGCAAAGGTTACACAGAGATCAAAAAAGATGAAAATGGATAAAAAGCCATTAGAGTTGACAAGTAAGAGTCTGATCACTCCTGACTTTGGAGAGCGATGTTGGAGTCAAATAATGAGGTCAGAAGTCAAATTGCAAAGGGTTTAGAATTAAGTGAGAGAAGAAATGAAGGCATAGATTGTAAATGGCTTTCTCAAGGAGTTTAGCCCAGAAAAGGGAGGAAAGGTACTGGTTGATTGCTAACAGGGAATGGCAGAATTAAGTGAGAGTTTTTAAAAATAAATAAATTTATTGATTTTTAGTTTTCAACTTTCACTTCCATAAGATTATGAGTTCCAAATTTTCTCCCTATCTCTCCCCTCCCCCCACCCCAAGACAGCATGTAATTTTATATAGGCTCTATACATACCTTCATATTAAACCTATTTTCATATTAGACATTTCATAAAAAAGAATTAGAACCAACGGGAGAAACCACCAGAAAGAAGAAATTTAAAAAAAAAATAAGAGAGGGCAAATAGTATGTTTTAATGTGCATTCCAACTGATAGTTCTTTCTCTGGATGTGGATAGCATTTTCCATCACGAGTCTTTTGAAGTTGTCTTAGATCCTTGCTTTGCTAAGAAGAGCTAAGTCTATCAGTTAGTCATTGTACGATGTGGCTGTGACTGTGTACAATGTTCTCCTGGTTCTGCTCTAAGTGAGAGCTTTTCAAGGAGGACATGTCTGGAAGCAGCAAAAAAGCAGTCAATAAATAAAGGGAGAAAATTAGAGTGGGGGGAAAGGCAATCTACTAGAGAAGAGGAGAAAAGAAGGAATCAAGGATTCACCTTGATAAGAAGAGTCACCTCTTTCTTCATGAGAAACAAAGATGAAGGAAAAGCTAGTAGAGAAGACATCTGAGTGATGTGAGATGAGGTGGGGGAGCAGGGATAGAAGAGCCAGCTCTCATCAAATGACTTCAATTTTTTTTTCTAAAGTATGAGGTGAGGCCCTCAGATAAGAGGATGGGGGAAAGGGGTGCATGGGAGGTTTAAGGAGAGATAAACAGGTTTGGAATAGCTGCTCATTGTGCTGAGTAGGATAGTAAGTCAATTGCAGAGATGTAAAAGAATTACCTTGCTGCCATGAGGGCCCAGTTGAGATTATGTCACATAAATTTTTAGTGGACTCAGACACAGGACAATTTGGGGATTTTCTCCAGTTCTGTTCATCAGCACACAAATCAGAGTGAAGTCAGCAGATTATGGAACTAACCAAGGTTGGGGAATGAGTGGCGATAAAATAAGGAACAAAGGATTCAAGTGGAGAAGATGGTGTAAAGTTGAATTGGTTCACCCAGGGATGAAGCTAAGGAAGAAAGGAGAGCCTGGGCATTGCATGACCTGGGAAAGAACTGAGTGCTGAAGTGATTCGAGGAAACAGTGAAAGGGAAGAACAGGGCTCAGAATCATAAGGCAGAAGAAAAGGTAGAATGACAACAGATAATGATTAGATATGAATTTCAGATTTCATGAATACAGAAATGGAACATTTATGGATGATGGTGAGATCAAACGTACAACCAACCCCGAGCATAGCTGAAGAGGAGTTGAGGATTGGGTCATGGGGAAATAAGTAAAGCTGAGGAAGTGGGGACTTAGGGCATTTGAAAGAGAATCAACATGTGTATATACATAGGTATATATGTGTGTGTGTGTGTATATGCATATGGTATATATGCACAAACACATATGTATGTGTGCATGTCTGTGGGTATACGTATGTATGTATACATGAGTGTGTGTGTGTGTGTGTGTTCCCTAGTACGATAGCACAAGTTGGGCTGGAAAGAAAGACTGAGTCAGGCACTGAACTCATTAAGGAAGGAAGGAGAGTGTTTTGTGAGCAAAGGTATATAACAGCTACCAGACTCCTTATAATTACATATTCAATGACTAAACCTCAAAGAAGGAGAAATTACTGACAGAGGGAAAGCCTAGAAGTAGCAATGAGGAACATGGAGTTTTCCAACTCCCTCACCACAAAAACGGAGTCAAGGGGTATGACCAATCAATCAGTAAACATTTATTAAGCTCCTACTATGTCCTAAGCACTAAGGATACAAAAAAAGACAAATGAGTAAAAATGCAATTAGTACTAAAAAGGTATCCAGGGATACCAGGTCAGAAAACAAAGGGAGTGGGAAAGGAAAAGGCTGAAGATGAAAGCAAATGTGTTAACTATGAAACAAGCATTCCAGAGAGCACAGCAAAAGGGATGGGCAGATCTGACATGGTATGTGACCAAAGAGGCTTAGGGTGGAAGGAGATGATTTTAGCTTTGTTTAGAAGGAGGCCAGGAGGGGTGGCCAGGTAGTACAGCAAGTAAGCGCACCGGCTCCAGTGTCGGGATGACCTGGAGATCGAATCTGGGCTCAGACACTTAGCACCCACCCAGAAACACCTGGCCGTGTAACCTTGAGCAAGTTACTTAACCCCAATTGCTTAGGGGCAGCCAGGTAGCTCAGTGAGTAAGAGCATTGGCTCCAGTGTCGGGATGACCTGGGGATCAAATCTGGGCTCAGATACTTAGCACCACACCCAGAAATAACTGGCCGTGTAACCTTGAGCAAGTTACTTAACCCCGATTGCTTTAAAAAAAAAAAAAAGGAGGCCAGGAGACAGGTGAAGGAGTCAATTGCAGGGATGAAGGACAGCAGGGATTCTTTGCTTGGGCTCATTCCTCACTGGTTACCATACTTTCCACTCCATTCTATTTTTACTCATCCCAGTGACTGTACAATGATATCTGGGAGTTCAGAATAGTACAGTGATCATACAATGACATTGGGTGTTCAGAATAGTACAGTGATCATACAATGATATCTGGGGGTTCAGAATAGTATGGTGATCATACAGTGACATCTGGGGGTTCAGAATAGTACGGTGATCGTACAATGACATCTGGGGGGTTCAGAATAGTATGGTGATCATACGATGACATCTGGAGGGTTCAGAATAGTATGGTGATCATACGATGACATCTGAGAGGTTCAGAATAGTATGGTGATCATACAATGATATCTGGGGGTTCAGAATAGTATGGTGATCATACAATGACATCTGAGAGGTTCAGAATAGCACAATGATCATACAATGACATCTGAGAGGTTCAGAATAGCACAATGATTGTACAATGACATCTGGGGGTTCAGAATCACTGGGATGAGTAAGAATAGGATGGAGTGGGGAGTGGAGTATGTTAACCAGGCAAAGGACCTAGCTGTCCCCCATCCCTGGAACTGACTCATTTGCCTTTCTCTCCAGTGTTCCTTTGAGTCAAAGCTAAAATCCCACCTTCTCTGCAAAGGTTTTCCCAAACCATCAATGCTAGTCTTTCCTCTAAGCTTATCCTTAATTTATCCCATCTATATCTGGCTGGCATGTAATTGTTTGCATATCATCTCCTCTATTAACCTTAGAGATCTTGAGAGCAGGGACTGTTATGGGGGGGGGGGGTTGCCTTTTTTCTTATCCCCAGAGCTGAGCATTGTTTCTTACACATACAAGGTGCAGTGGGCGGCTGGGTGGCACAGTGAATAGAGCATTGGCCCTGGAGTCAGGAGGACCTGAGTTCAAATCCTACCTCAGACACTTAACACTTATTGGCTGTGTGACCTTGGGCAAGTCACTTAACCCCAATTGCCCTGCCTTCCACCCCCTCCAAAAACCAAATTTGAACTCAGGTCCTGCTGACTCCAGGGCTGGTGCTCTATTCACTATGCCACCTAGCCACCCTGGAATTTATTAAAAAAAAAAAAAGATGGGTGAGAAACTTAAAAACCGACATCAAAATCTATTTTTAAAAGTATGTAGTTTGGGAGAAACTAAAAAAGGGGGTGGAGCAAAGATGGCGGAGTAGAAACAAGAGTTCCTCATGGCTCCAGCTCGTACTTCCTACAATACATGTAAAAAATGACTCTAAACAAACTTTAGAGCTACAGAACCCACAAAGTGACAGAGAGAAACTAACCTCCCACTGAGCACAGCCCAGCCTGCCAGCAGGAAGGGTACAGCACAGCATGCTGGGAGGGGAGCCCAGCCCCCAGTGAATCTGAGGTTTTAGCGTCAGGGCAGCCCAACCAGCCGCAGTACAGGGATGCTGGGAGAGTGGACCACCAGCAGCTGTGGTGGTTTCCAGAATTATCAACCCATAAATGCAAAGACAAAGTGAGAAGTCAGTGAACTTTGGGAATGGGGGTATGGGAGTGCGGTCAGGCCTCTGCCCCCAGGGCGAGAAGTGGCTGAGGCACAGTGCTGCATGGCTGTATCAGAACTCCTGGCCTAGACCAGGCTGCAGCTGTGGACCGGGGATCCTAGGAAGGGAACGAGGGGAGGGGCGAAGGGGGGGGGCAGGAGGAGGGTTTCCCTGGAGGAGGCAGAGGGCCATGGCAGCCATTCAGCAGAGAAGGATGGGGGTTGGGGGGGGGGGGGGGGGGGTTGAATGAGCTGCTGAGAAAGGCTGAGGACAAGTGCATGAGCCCATGCCTGCATTCGCATGGCTTGTGGCAGCTCCGAGCCTCTGCCTGGCTGGAACTGAGGGGGAGGGGCAGGTCCTGCTTCCCATTATGGCTATCACACAGTTCCGCTTGTTTAAAGTTTGTACCTGTCTAGCAACAGTGCTGTCATTCATTAAGAGGTTAATATGCACGTCAGGCGGAGGATGGAAATTAAGTGGAGATCAAATAACTTTGCCAACCACAGTGGATTATTCACCAGTTCCTAAGCAGTCAGAAGTTGAAGACTGGAGCTCCTGGGATGAAGGTACACCCACAAGTATAAAGATTGAAGGAGGGAATGGAAATGGAACAGCACAACAAAATACAATGGAACAGTTGGAACCTGACTATTTTGAAGACATGGCACTGACTATAAGGAAAACACAGAAAATTATTATTGAGGAGAGAGAACCATTAAATTTTGGCATCCCAGATGCTACTACAGGTTTCTGTAGTAGATTTGCAGCTATACAAGATATTCCTTTTATTCACCAATCTCCTGAATTAGGTGATTTGGATACCTGGCAGGAGAATACAAATGCATGGGAAGAAGAAGAAGATGCAACCTGGCAGGCAGAGGAAGTCCTGAGACTGCAGAAAATAGCTGAGAGAGAAAACAGAGCAGCAGAACAACAAAGGAAGAAAATAGAAAAGGAAGCACAACGACTAATGAAGAAAGAACAGAACAAAATTGGTGTGAAACTGCCGTAACAGATGTTTGACATTTCCATTTGAAGGATTTTGAGCTCCACATTATAAGCATTGTTTGTATGGATTTAAAAGTATTTTTAGAATACAAACAAGCTGTTTGATTTTGATGTGTTCACCAGGCCTTCCCGGATACCAGGATTCTCCTATCGCCACTTGAACTGCTAGTAGATGGGACTTAAACAAAATAAAAAGACTTATAAGACAATATTTTTCTTCAGTATCTTCCAAACATATAAGAAAATTGATTGCTGCAGAGAAATTATTACAAATGGGATATACCAGTAACTCTTCAAGTTCATATTTCTAGCTTGGAAAAATTTGGGTGTAAATAATTTTCTGGTGGGAGAACCTACTCTGCTGTCTATTATGTTTTCATTCAATGTGTGTAAAAAATGAAATAAACAATTTTAAAGAAAAAACAAAGAACTTCTGGCCTGCAGATTGTAGGGAGACCAAGCAACCACTCTGAGGGGTAATTGCTCTTGCTTTAACCTGCTTGGATCTGGATCCCTGTCCTGGGTGGAGGTACTGGGGTACGTGACAAGTGTGCCAGAGCTGGTGGAGGCTCCTAAGAGGGCACCCAACTCATAGCTATGGCAGCTGAGAAAACCCCAGATTTTGGGACAAAGCTCTCCTCTCTGAAAACAGAGTTCTACTGTGACAAAAAGCTCAAGAGTCAAGTGGTTCAGTGGCAACATGAGCAATCAGGGGAAGTGAGGCAAGCACAGCAGTCTGATTGTGGATTCCTTTTTTGGGGACTAAAAGGATAAAGGCATGGAGCAGGAAGAAGAAAACAAAGTCATAACTCCTGCACCAAAAGCTTCCAAGAAAAATATGAACTGCTTATAGGCCATAGAGGAGCTTAAGAAGGATTTTGAAAACCAAATAAGATAAGTGGAGGATAAATTGGGAAGAGAAATGAGAACGATGCAAGAAAATTATGAAAAGAGAGTCAACAACCTGACTGAATAAAATAACATCTTAAAAAATAGACTAACTCAAATGTCAAAAGAGGCTCAAGAAGCCAATGAGGAGAAGAATGCCTTAAAGAGTCAAATTTGCCAGATGGAAAAAGAATCTCAAAACTCACTGAAGAGAATCATTCCTTCAGAATTAGATTGGAGCAAATGGAAGCTAGTGACTTTATGAGAAATCAAGATACTATTAAACAGATCCAAACAAATGAAAAAATAGAAGGCAATGTGAATTATCTCATTGGATAAACCACTGACCTGGAAAATAGATCCAGGAGAGATAATTTAAAAATTATTGTACTTCCTGAAAGCCATGATCAAAAAAAGAACCTAGAAATCATCCTTCAAGAAATTCTCAAGGAAAATTGCCCTGATATTTTAGAACCAGAGGGCAAAATAGAGGTTGAAAGAATCCACTGATCACCTCCTGAAAAAGATCCCCAAAAGAAAACTCCAAGGAATATTATAGCCAGGTTCCAGCGTTCCCAGATCAAGGAGAAAATACTATAAGCAGCCAGGAAGAAACAATTTCAATATTGTGGAAACACAATCAGGATAACACAGGATCTGGCAGCTTCTACACTGAGGGATCAAAGGGCTTGGAATATGATATTCCAGAGGTCAAAGGAGCTGGGATTAAAACCAAGAATCACCTACCCAGCAAAACTGAGTATCATGTTTCAGGGGAAAATATAGTCATTCAGTGGAACAGAGGACTTTCAAGTATTCATGATGAAAAAACCAGAGTTGAATAGAAAATTTGACATTCAAATACAAGAAGCAAGAGACGGGGCAGCTAGGTCGCGCAGTGAATAGAGCACCAGCCCTGGAGTCTGGAGGACCTGGGTTCAGATCCAGCCTCAGGCACTTAACACAAAAACTAGCCTGTGATCTTGGGCAAGTCACTTAACCCAATTGCCCTCCAAAAAAAAAAAAAAAGCAAAAAGAAGAAGTAAGAAAAGCATGATAAGGTAAACAGGGAAAAGAAATTATAAGGAATTTATCAAAGTTGAACTATTTACATTCCTACAATGGAAAAACGATAATTGTAACTTATGAAACTTTTTTCAGTATGAGAATAGTTGAAGAGAATATAAATGTATAGATATATGTATACATACATAGACATACATATATGTCTATATAGGAGGGTATATGGGCATATGAATACATATGTGAGTGTGTGTTTATATGTGTACAGGTATACATAGAAGGCACAAGACCAATCGAATAGGAAAGGATGATAATTAAAAGGTAAAATTAAGAGGTGAGAGAGGAATATAATGAGAGGAGATGGGGAGAGACAGAATGGGGTAAACTATCTCATATGGAAGATGTAAGGGAAAATGGTCTCAATGGAGGAGAACAGGAAGGCAAAAGGGAATGGGTTAACCTTACTCTCATTGAATTTGGCTTAGGGAGGGAATGACATACACACTAAATAGGGTGTTTCACCCTACAGGTGAGTAGCGGGGGAAGGGGATGAGAGGGGGAATGATGGAAGGGAGGGCAGGCTGGGCGGGAGGGAAGTTGGAAGCACCCACTTTGAAAAGGGAAAGGATCAAAGTAGAGAATAGAACAAGTAGGAGGTGGGATAGGAGGGAGGGAAATATAGTCAGTCTTTCACAATATATCCACCATGGAAATATTTTCCATAGCTACACATGTACAACCTATATTGAATTGCTTATCTTCCCAGTAAGGGTGGGTGATGAGGGAGGATAGGAAAGAATCTGGAATTCAAAGTTTTAAAATCAAATGTTATATACATACACACACACACACATACTATTATTACTTTTGCTTTACATGTAACTGGGAAATAAGAT
>NW_027186457.1:490225-521822 GCF_028583685.1 Petaurus breviceps papuanus | reverse complement strand
GAGAGTAGATTGGGGGAGGGGGTATACAGTGGGATGGCTGTTTTGGGGTGGTGGGTGGGGGAAATACGGGGAGAAAATTTGTAATTCAAAATCTTGTGGCAATGAATGATGTAAACTAAGAGTAAACATAAAATTTAATTTAAAAAATAAATTTTAAAAATAGTTGATGAACATGTAACTGGAGAAAAATAAAATACTAAACAAATTTTTTAATAGTTGGTAAGAAACTTTAAAAACTATTTTAAAAATTATTGGGAGAAATTTTAAAATAAAAATATATTTTAAAAATAAATGGTAGAAAACTTAAAAAACTAAAAATTAATTTTAAAAATAAATGGTGAGAAACTAAAAACGTGTATCCAGTATCTATTTTTTAAAATGATGAGAAACTAGAAAATATTTGAAAATCTGTTCTAGATGAACGGTGAGAAGTTTTTGTAAAAACAAAGCTATTTTTAAAAATAAGTAACTGAGGGAGAAGCTTCTAGAGTAAATCAGCCCCGCCCTCGGTTTCCCTTTCAGGACCCGGTAGCCAGTAAGCGCCTAAAGGTGGCTGCGGCCTCGCCCGCCGGCTCCAGGAGGCCCCGCCCGCGCACTGCTCGGCCCGGGGACGCCCCCGGCGTGCCGGCCTGCGGCGGGGCTGGAGGGAGGTCCGACGCCGGGCTGTCCTAGCTCCTCCCAGGCAGCAGAGGGCTCCGGGCTGCCCGGCTGGGAACGGGAGGGCGGGGCCCGGAGCTGGAGCGGTAGCTGTGGCTGGAGCCCGGGAAGAGGCGGGGGGAGAGTTCTGGCCGGACCTGGAAAGCCGGAGGCAGAAGTCATGCAGGTAAGGTGGGAGCCTCCTGAGCGCCCCCGCAACCCCCGCTGCGTTCCCCAGCAGGCGTCTGGGAGTTCCACCCCACTCCGCCCATGCCATAGGGCTGCGGGCAAAAGTGAAATGGAAAGCGCCAGAGCTGGGCTGAGAACGGGGTCCTGACCTTGCGAGGCCGGGCAGGGGAGGGGTAGCCTCGCCTTTCTTGCATGCTTGGAAGCGCCCTTGTCCGGGGATCGGGATCGGAGAGGATGGACCCCGGAAGGGGGAGGGGTCTCTGAGTGTGGAGGCTGGGCGAGATAGAGGAGTCTCCAGGCTTGCTGCCTGGGCTGAGGCGGGGGCGGGGGCGGGGCAAGGAGACTGAGACTGGGACTTGGAGTCCTGGGCCCGGGAAGTTAGCCCAGATTGAGAGCGGGGACTGGAAAAGTGGCCCAGCAGGGTGGAAATGAAGTCGAAAAGTTTCAGGTCCTGGGAGTCAGATCTGGGCTGGGCATGGGGAGGGGGCGGTGCTGGGGATACAGGATGGGAGGAGCTGCCACCCTGGAGGCTGAAGCCTTGGAGGCAGGGAAAGGCATGGCCTTAGCAGGCCTCCAGAAGAGTGAAGATTCGAGGGGCAGTTGTAGCAGAGGGTCCTGGGTCCAGGAGGGGGATGCAGTCTGAATCTCTGCCTTCCCAGGCTTCAGTAACATCTATAGCCAGAAAGGAAGCCATTCAGGCCACAGCCAGAGAGCTGCTTAAGTTTGTGAACCGAGGACCCTCTCCCTTTCATGGTAAGTGGCCAGGCCCTTGGCAGAAGAGAGGGACCTGAGCCCCGTTCTGTAGCCCCCTCCTCCCCTCCCCCACTCCCCAGGCCTCTGTGATGGAGGTGCCCTTTCCCCCCTATAGTGGTGGCAGAGTGTCGAAGCCGTCTCCTGCAGGCCGGTTTCCAAGAGCTCAAAGAAACAGAGAAATGGGACCTGCAGCCTGAACGCAAGGTATGGAGGGCTGTGGGTCGGGGACATGCGTGTGGACGTGGGAGGAGAGGATGGAACTGGACATTTTCTAAGTAATCACACTAAGGACTCCTCCTGCTTCTGTCCTTAGTATTTTGTGACCAGGAACTCTTCTACCATCATCGCATTTGCAGTGGGGGGCCTGTATTCCCCAGGCAATGGCTTCAGCCTCATTGGGGCCCACACGGACAGCCCTTCCCTTCGGGTATGGAAATCTGGGGGGGTCCTGCTCTGGGGCCCCAGCTCAGGGTCCTGAGATGGAATGAGAGGACCCATGGACATACCACCAAGGGAGAGAAGCTGGGAGGGAGAGAGGAAAACCAGGACATAAGGTTGGAGACCCTGGGGGAGGGGCTTTGTTTCCTATGCCCCCTGAACTCTTATACTTCATCAGTAATTATCCTGCTTTATAAAATATACATCATTTTTCCTGTACATGTTCAGTCTCCCCAGGCAGAATAATCCACTTGAGGCAAAAACGAGGTCTTTTTTGTCGCCTGATAGAATATGTACTTTCCAGGTGAAGCGTAGGTCCCGCCGGAACCAGGCAGGCTTCCTGCAGGTTGGTGTAGAAACCTATGGGGGTGGCATCTGGAGTACCTGGTTTGACCGTGACCTCACCTTGGCTGGACGAGTCATTATTAAGGTAGGGACTGGAGCCAGGGTGCTTGGGGTGAAGTGGGAATCCCCCCATGCCTACAGCATCCCCTTTAGAGAGACCCTTTAGAGCCTCCAGGTTCAGGGGATTCTAGAGAGGTGGTTCAGGCCTCAGCGAAGCAGAAGATTGGAAGCTTAAGTTGCCTAGTTGAGGCCCTGGGAGGCGACACACGGAAGAAGGGTGTGGGGTCTGGGTTGACCTGTTACCTGGCTGGTTACAGAATCCTACCTCAGACCAGATTGAGCAGCGGCTGGTGCACGTGGAGAGGCCAATACTGCGCATCCCACACTTAGCGATCCATCTTCATCGGACCGTCAATGAGAACTTCGGTCCCAACCCTGAGAGCCATTTGTGAGAAAAGGCTTAGGGATGGAGGACTGGTGGGGGGGAGTGTTACAGATGGATGAGGCCAGCTGGGTGAGGGGGTTAGGGATGCTAGCGGTGCCAGCTTTGGCGGTGCTTGGTCTGGGGTATGAGAATGTCCACGTGGGGGCGGCCAGGTAGCACAGCGAGTAAGAGCACCGGCTCCAGTGTTGAGAAGACCTGGAGATTGAATCCCAGGCTCAGACACTTAGCACCCACCCAGAAACACCTGGCTGTGTAACCTTGAGCAAGTTACTTAACCCCAATTGCTTAGGGGCGGCCAGGTGGCTCAGTGAGTAAGAGCACTGGCTCCAGTGTTGGGATGACCTGGATCAAATCCGGGCTCAGATACTCAGCACCACACCCAGAAATAACTGGCCATGTCACCTTGAGCAAGTTACTTAACCCTGATTGCTATTAAAAAAAAAATTGAAAAAAAAAAGAGAATGTCCACATGATGATCCCATTTAGGAAAACCAATAATGACAAAAAGCCACTGTGAGTTCTGTAATGCTTTTACTGAAGTCTGTTACTAATCACAATGCCTTACAATAATATATATTTATGTGGAGATGTCATTTATTCTACACTAAATTTGATTATTTTTCTACTGAGTCATTTGATAAACCAGACCCCCTTGCAGTAACTCTGAGGGGCCCCTTACCCCCCAGGGTCCATAGATTGGGAATCTATGGGATGAGGACAAGAGAGATCAGATGAATGAAGGATGAAGGGCTGTTTAGGCATTTGTAATAGGAGGCACGGGCAGGGTCAGCAAAATCCAGACCTTTGAATTTAGAGGCACTTGCCCTGCCCTCCCTCCCTCATTCTACTGTCCTCAGAAGGAACTGCCTCCCACACTAGCCTGTCTCCCACCTCCTTGCAGAATACCCATTCTGGCCACAGCAGTCCAGGAGGAGCTGGAGAAGGGGATGCCTGATTCAGGGTCTCCTACGTCCCAGGTGAGAAAGAAGACTAGCATTGAGGAGGGCAAGAAGGAAAGGAATAGGAGGATTTGGGGGGAGAGGGGGAGCATGGAGCAGTCTTGGAATAAAGTGTCCCCAGGTGACCACTCTCTGACTCGTACCTCTCCCTGTAGATGGACCGACATCAATCAGTGCTTATGTCTCTGCTATCTGCCCAGCTGGGGCAGAGCCCCGAGGACATCCTGGAAATGGAATTGTGTCTCGCAGACACTCAGCCTGCGGTGAGGGAGAATGGACCACCTTTCATCCCCAGCCAGTGCCCTAGGCTCAGCCCTGCATGGTAGAAATAGATACTGAACCCCGGGGGGGCTCAGAGGTTAAGTGAGTAGAACAAAGAACAGGAGGAGTTTTTCCTCTTAAGGATAAGAGGAAGCATGGCACTGTGGGGAGGAGGGAGGAGGGCTGGCCCAAGTTAACCATCCCATCTCTCCAGGTCCTGGGAGGTGCCTATGACGAGTTCATCTTCGCCCCCCGGCTGGACAACCTGCACAGCTGCTTCTGTGCCCTGCAGGTGTGGAACTGGGGACTTGGCAGACCCATGTCCCCTACTCTATCCCCGTGGCACAAAGCCTTGGACACATGGGGGGAGTTCACTAGAGCAAACAGACAGGAAGACTGACGTTTCTGTCTCAGACCCTTGAGGGGATGTGGGAGGGATCTGGGGGGCTGCCCCCAGCAGTATCCTCCACCCTTTCCTCAGCAGTGATGCTAAGGAGGGGTGGGTTGGAGCATGTGGGGAGATGGTTGGTGTGCTTCAGGAGCCCCAGTTGTTACGGCCTTGGTGACAGAGGCAAGGGAGAGAGCCACCTTGGCCGCAGAAGTCACCTTTCCTTTAAAAATACAGCACAAAGCTCAGCAGCATAGTAGTCACTTAGAAAATACTTGTGGCCCAACTGGTTCTGTCTCCACTCCAAGGCTTTGATCGACTCCTGCTCAGCCCCAGCATCCCTTGCCTCTGAACCTCACATTCGAATGATCGCACTTTATGACCACGAGGAGGTGAGATCCGGGGCCAGATGGGAAAGGGAGGGGAGAGGAGGTCAGGGAGCAGGGAAGCACCTGTCCATCCCTCTTAACAAACATCTTCTAAGCATTTGTTCTGTGCAAGGACCTGCGGAAAGGGCTGGAGATGGGAAGAGGTAGGTCCCACTATTTGCTCTACCTAGAGCCCCCATCTCTGCCTAGACTCCTTCTACCCATCCTTCAAGGCCCAGCTCAAACCCTGCTTCTAGGAAGCCTTCCTTGATACATACACACACACACTCTCTCTTTCTCTCTCATTTTGCCCTGGGAAAGGCAATGCTCCTTAGTAGACAGGTGGCCAGTAAGACCTGAATTCAGGTCCTTCCCATGACACATAACTGGTTTCTTGAATCCATGGTCAAATCATTCAGTATCTTAGTTAGAACTGTGGTTGCTCCCAGGAGACTTTTGAAGCCAGGCTACAAGCAAGGTGTTGATCTGGAGAGAATCTCCCTATACTGATGAAATCCAAGACTTGGACCCCCAAAATAAAGATCGAGTTTTCTTTGGGTCATAGTTTTCTGTATACACTTTTTTTCCCTACTAGCCTCTCTCTCCTCCCTTATTTTTTATTTCTCTTTTTCTGTCTCCATCCCTCCCAGCCACTGCTAGACTAGACTCAGTGCTTGTGGGCAAGGGCTAGATCTCAGAGCTCCTTTGTTTCCCCCATTGTGCCTAGAACAGTGCCTGGCACATAGCTTTCATCCAGATGGTTTTTGAATGTATAAAAGACTTGGTTCCCAACCTCACATCACTCATGACACCATAGGAGACGAATACTCATCCATCCCTCAGCAGCAGTCAGCATTGATTGGGCATCTAGGATCAGAGCCCTGTGGTCACCCCTGGGATAGCAAAGGAGTCTAAGATGAAGGCCAGCCTCTGAAAGGTTTACAAGCCAGTTGGGACAAGAGTTTTAGTGTAGAAAAAGGATGCTAGATTTGGAGTCAGGAGACATGGGTTCACATCCTGCCTCAGACACTAGCAGCATGATTCAGAAGTCTTGGTGAAAAACTGTACTGAGACTTTTGGGACATCCTGTATAAATAGGACCAGGAGAGATTAGTTTTTACATGTGTGTGTATGTGTGTGTATACATATATATATACACACACATATATGTTTGTGTGTATATATATAACAATAGGGGCAGTTTATAAAGTGCTTTACATATCGTATCTTGTTTGATCCTCACAATTTGGTGGCATCAAGATAATACAGTGGATCTAAAGTCAGGAAGACCTGAGTTCAAATCTGGCCTCAGAGGCTTACTGACCATTTGACCCTGGGCAAGTTACTTAACCCCTGTCTGTTTCCTCATGTGTAAAATGGGGGTAATAATATCACCTATCCTCTCCCTCCCAGCAAATAATTTAACCTCTCTCTGCCTCAGTTTCCTTATCCGTAAAATACTAGCCCCCTCCCTCCCCAAATTAATTTAACCTCTATCTGCTCTTGTCGGTAAGATGAAGGTGATAATAGCACCTACCACACCCCCTCCCGGGCTGTCGTGAGGACCAGATGAGATAATAATTATAAAGCACCTGGCATATAGAAGATGCTTAATAGGTGCCTGTTACCTTTTTATAAGATGAATAATGCCTGTTATTACCATCTCTGTTGTATGGCTGAGTGCACTGAGGTGGAAAAGTTCACTCAGCCAACAAGCATTTATCAGCCGCTTGTTCTCTGTCAGACATGATGCTAATAAGTGCAGGTGTGAATCAGTCTGTGTTCCAGGAGCTTACACCATGAGGAGAGAATAGGGCACACTAAGTATAAGTAAGTAGCAGACTGATTGTCGTCTGTGGAGGGGAAGCGAAGGGAGGGAGGGAGAAAAATTTGGAACTCAGAATCTTTCAAAAAATGAATGTTGAAAATTGTCAGGCAGCTAGGTGGCAAAGTAAATAGAGCACTGGCCCTGAGTTCAAATCCAGCCTGAGACACTTAACACCTACTAGCCGTGTGACCTTGGACAAGTCATTTAACCCCAATTCCTCTGCCTTCTCCCCTCCAAAAAAAATTGTCTTTATGTGTAATTGGAAGAAATAAAATAAAATCTAAGTAAATAGCGCTGAGTCAGGGTGGAGCCATCGACTCGGAATCAGGAAAGATCTCTTGAAGCATGCTTGAGTTAAGTCTTAGGCTAGAGGTTTTAAGAGATGAGAAAGGGAGAGCATTCCAGGCATGAGGGTAAGCTTGTGCAAAAGTTCAGAGTCAGGAGATCTTCTGTAGGAAGGTCAAGTGTTGAGATACGCGCTCCAGGGATGTCCATTTGGCAGCTGGCTGGGCAAGGGGAGATCCTTACAGGAGGCCAGGCAAGAGCTGATTTTTTGAGGGCATACGTAAAGTGGTGAGAGTAGAGAGAATAGGATGGAATTGAGAGATGCTGACAAGGTAGATCCGATAAACTTTAGGGACTGAATGGATATGAAGGTGGGGACGTCTCCAGGGTTTCAGACCAGAGGAAGTGGAGGGATTTCCACAGAAACTGGGGAGTTAAGAGGAGGGCAGAATTTGGGGGAAAGAGGAGCTCTGTTTTGGACCTGTTGAGTTGGAGATGCCGATGGGACCTCTAGGCTGGAGGGGTCTGGTGCACAGGTGGAGACCTGGGACTGGTGCTCAGAAGAGAGATAAGGGCTCCACATGTAGAGATGCCCGTGGAAGCCATGGGACAGGTGATAAGAGTATAGGCGTAAGTGGAGATGACTCCAGAGAAAGCTTCGGGATTATAGACTTGAGGGCCAGAAGAGACCCAGAGTGTCCGACTCCTTCATTTTACAGGTGGAGAGGCTGAGTTACTTGCCTGGGGTCACTAGTAGGTTCTGAGGCAGGATTCAAACTCAAGTCCTGGGATCCATCTACCACATCTAGGTGCCCCACCCGGGGGTACAGATAGGACCAAAGCCTGGAGCATGGATGAGGGTCCTGCAGAAGGGGCTGAGAATGATAAATCAGACAGGAAGGAAGAGACCCACAACTAAGCGGTATCATGAAGACCAAAGGAAGGGGAGAGTGTCCAAAAGAGGGTGGTCAGCATTGTCAGAATTAAAGAGAGGTCAAGAAGGGAGAAGCATGAGGAGAGAATTTAGTAACAAAGACTCTGGAGAGAGTCAGAGAGGGGGCACAGAAGCCAGACTGCAAAGCAGAGGAAGTGGGGAAAGGGTGCAGACAGTGAATATAGACAGCTTTTTTCCTAGAAGTTTGGCTGTGAAAAGGAGGAAACCACCAATGTTTGATGATATTTTGAGGACTTGACAGTATCAAATGAAGGTTTAGAGAGGGTGGGGGCCTGCGTATTTTTTTAGGCACCAAGGGAAGACACACCCACTCTCCCCCCCCACCCCCCTAGAAGAAAAGATTGAAAATTATGAAGAGGGAAGGGATGGTGAAAGGATCAAGTTGATGGTGAAGATAAGAAATGGGGCCAAGGGCCCAAGGGGAGGGTCTGGTGTTGGCAAAGAGAAGGGCTGTCTCTTCTGGGACTTGAATTCGGGTCTTCTGACTCCCTGTTCCAAGTCCTTTACGCTACACCACGACTCTCTCACCAGCTGGATTGTAAACCCTTCAGAGGCTGGACCCATGTTTTTCAGCTCTTTCTCCTTTGTATCACAAGGCCAGTTATAGCACCATGACCCTAGGTGGTGCCCAGTAAATGTCACCTGTTGGGAGGGAGAAAGGATTCTATCTCTAATGGTGGCACCAAGGGACATAATTGTAAGTCCTTTGAGAGCAGAGCAGTGTTTCATTCAGCAAGTACTTATTGAATGAGTACAGCACTATTCTAGGGGGCGAGGTGGGGTTAGTGAGGGAGATTGAATTAGTTGTGATAATTATAATTATATATGTAATTATTTTTAATAATTATAATGTTTTTCAAACTGCTACCAACATAGGAACCAATAGGCAAGTGCCAGGTGAACAGTATAAACAAAAAAATGCCTTGTCTCTCTTGGAAATGACTACGTCATTTCCTAGAAAAACTGCCTCCGAGTTTTCGTGAAGCTGGGGATGAAGCCATTCCCTGGGGTGGGGACTTTGAGCAAATGGACTTCCTTCCCCCCCCCCACCATGGCTGTTCAGGGTTGGGAGTGGGGTAGAGATGGGGGAGGATCTGGGCCTTGCTCCATCTCCCTTAGGAACCTCCCTTGGGCAGGGACCCCACGGCCCCCTCAGCCCCAGACTGGCCCATTGTTCCTGAGCTGAACCCCCATGACTCCCCTAGGTCGGATCCCAGAGTGCACAGGGGGCAGAGTCATTGCTGACGGAGATGGTGCTTCGTCGTATATCAGCATCACCCCAGAATGTGACGGCGTTTGAGGAAGCCATGCCTAAATCCTACATGATCAGTGCCGACATGGCCCATGCTGTGCACCCTAACTACCAGTGAGTCCCCTTTCCATCACCAAAGTTGGGGCTGTTATTTTGGGCCCTGCCTTCTCTAGCTGTTTGGAAGTGACTGACAGGTGGTCTTGGGTCCCCTTGCTGGTGGGAAAGCATCTAGTCCAGGGATGGGGAACCTGTGGCCCTTTGACTGAATCCAAACTTCACAGGACAAATCATTTTATTAAGGGATAATACAATACAGATGATTAAGAGGTAATATGATATAATTTGGATGCTCTGAGGTTAGCTCTGTGCTAGGATTTCCTAATAGTAAACCTAAGCTTAAGGTTGTGGAACATTTAATCTCTCCTCTAGGGATAAACATGAAGAAAACCACCGACCCTTTTTCCACAAGGTAATCACCCTTCCTCCCCAACCCCAGCTGGACCTCTAAAAGGATTTGTATCGCCTCCATTGCCAGGCCCTATCCTTCCCCTCACTTCCCACCCAAACTCCCCTCCCCCTGATCACCCACCTGTTTCTTCCTCCAAAAGTCTCTTTCCCCTACTTACGAACCCTGTCTTTTTCTCTCCAGGCTCTATAGGCCTCCTCTTTTCTCACTGAGGCCCTGTATATGCCCTTCCCAAACCTCCCTGTTCTCCCAGCCCTCTTTCCCCTTGACATTGGACCCCACTTCTCTTCAGCCTCTGTCTTTCCCTTCCCTCTCCCACACCACCTCAGGACCATATCTCCCACCCAAATCCCATCTTCTTCCATCGACTTCCCTACCCTGGTTTTCCCTCTAGGAGCACTTAACGGTGTTGATTAAGATTGATTGATTGGGACTCTGTGTCCCCTTTTTTTCTTTCCCCATCTCCTCTACCCCTCCCACCTCCTACTCCACGCAGGGACCTGTGATCAAGGTGAACAACAAACAGCGCTACGCTTCCAATGCTGTTTCCGAGGCATTGATCCGAGAAGTGGCTGCCCGCGTTGGGGTGCCCCTTCAGGTGAGCTTTTTGGCACCAGGCCTCTAACTTGGAAGGGGCAGCCCCATTGTGGGTAACATCCCAGTAGAGAGCCCTACATGGAAAGTTACTGGTCTCCTCGATCACACAGGGACAACCTCAGCACGTGTCCCAGTCCTCAGTGACACATAGTGTTCCAGTTACTGCACTTGTCTTAGGGTTAACAAATGTCATTAGATGTTCCCTGGGCCCTTTGCCTCCGGAGGTTATGACGGCAAAGCCGGTATTCCTGCGGAGATCAGAGATCCGCGTCACTCTAGGGTCCACGTGTGTGGTGGTTCCTCCATCCGTGACTCAGAAGTCTTAAGTCACTGATAGACCTCACATCTCAGCCTGCTGTCTGCATGCATACTCACATAGACACCCCTTCCTGTCTGCAGGAGTTCATGGTTCGGAATGATTCCCCCTGTGGCTCGACCATTGGGCCTATCCTGGCTTCTCGTCTGGGGCTGCGGGTGCTCGATTTGGGCAGCCCCCAGCTGGCCATGCACTCCATCCGTGAGATGGCCTGTACCTCCAGTGTGTTGCAGACCCTCACTCTCTTTAAGGTAATTCTTCCTCTGCCCTCCCTTATCCACTTCACCATGGCAGCTGTGTCTCCAGACCCAGGGATTGGTTGCTGGGGCAACGTCATCCCACTAAGTGACGAGGCTGATCACCATGGTGATACCATGGATGCATACAGAAGACCAGCTCAGCCTTCCCAAGGCTGAGGGCCCCAGGCCAAGCCCCAGTCTTCTAAGGGGGCATCAAGGGAAAGAAAGTGGAAGACATGAGGGAGGGTTGTCTGCTGTCCCCTAGCACCTAGCTACGTCACCCCCTTTGTCCCAATGCAGGGCTTCTTCGAGCTGTTTCCTGTTGTGAGCCGCAGTTTTGCAGTTGATTGAGATCTCTCAGGAGCTTGTCTTCTCTCCCTCACTCCATTAAGCCTACAATGTCAGTTCTCACCTGACTCAGAATTGAAATATTAAAATGAATTTTTCATTCATTCTTGATCTATTAGGTTTTTTGAGCCAGGGGAGCACTGGAGGATTGAGTCCCTGGGATGATAGGACTAGGGCAGGAGCCAAAAGGAAAGCGGGTTGAGGAAAGGGGGCTCTGATCCCTTGCCTTTACCCCAGAAGAGGGCCGGTGACGAGGGATGAGGTGGTTGGGACCAGCCGCATGTGGGATTAGTACCCCACTCCCAATCCATGTCTGAGCTCTTTCCTCAGGAGTGGGGCAAAGATGCCTTTCATGCCAGTTCCCTGTCTGTGCAGAATCTTCTCTTTCCTTCCTCCTTCCATCCAAGGAACCTTGCTGTGTCCTTCCAGGGCGAGTGCTCCCCTCTCCAGAGTAATCAAAGGAGCTAGTCCATGGGGTTCACCAAAAGGGCAGCAGGAGGAAGAAGCCCACCCTGGAGCAGTCTTTCTGGAGTCCCAATTACTCCTGTGACTTCAGCATTATCAATGTGCTAACTCACTCTTTCTAATTCTAACTAACAAATTCTAACTCATTATCAGTGAGAATTTTCCAAGCATGCTCTGGCTTATTAGGCAGGATCTTCATGCTCCGTTATGAAAGCAGGAAGGGAAAAAACGTGAGAAAGCCTCTTCCCCCAGTGCCACGTAATTGAAATATCAACTTTTACATAGCACTTGTGATACCTTGTGAAGAACCTGATCAAATTGGTTCTTAGTGTATCTTCATGACAATTCTGTGAGGCAGATAAGGCCACAATTATTAGTGTTCTCACTTTACAAGTAGAGATATTGAAAAACGAGTTAGATGACTAGTCCAATGCAATGTGGTAAATGAGAGATGAAACTCTCAGAACTCTAGCACCTAGGTATTCTGACTCTGAATCCAGTGCCTTCTTCACTGGGCGATCCTGCCTTCTGGGGTACAGCTTTGCACAGGACGCTACTGGGCATCACACTAGCTTAGATTTAGTCCTGATTAGGAAGGAGCTAACTCCTAGCTCTCCCTCCACTCAAATCCCCACCCTTTCCAGGGCTACCCTGTCCTCTCAGCTATCCAGTCTCCTTTTGTTGAAAGAAGATACCTTGAAGGAAACAAAGGTGCTCTGAAAGGACTTTTAGGCCACTGTTGGAAGGTGGTTATGTGTTGTCATAAGAACAATTCAGAGAGAAAATTGGAACCATTAAGAAGTTGGAAAAATGACTTCTGACCTGGGTGAATGGTCTGGAGGCTTCGTGGGAGAGGCGACATCTGAACTGGGCTTTGAAGGATGATCAGACCCAACAGCCTAGAACATGGAGCTGAATCTACCAAGCTGAAATCTAATAATAGTTAATACAAAGTGAAACAAAGAAAAGGCTGGTCTTAAAGCTCAGAAACCCTACCTCTAATTCATGGGCTGTATGAACATGGATAAGGCACCTCTGTGGTCTTCCCAAAGCACTTCTTTCTAAGTTACATATAATTTTTTTAAACTTTGGAGGGAGTTTCCTCTCTAGAGAACTGAATAAATCACAGGCAGAGGCTCCCCACACTGTGAAGCACATACACAATATAATCTTTCGCTTTTTTCCCTAGTGGATTTTACCACTAAAATGGGGGAAGAATACTTAGCGTTTTGTCTGAAAAAGATCTGGGGGACTTAGTGGACTACAGGCTCACTGTGAGTCAGCAGTGATGGGGGTTGCCAAGGAAGCTAATGCAGTCTTGCCTTACATTGAGAGGCACAGATTCCAGAAATAAGGAGACAATTGTGCCAGCATACTGTGCCCTGCTCAAGCCACATTTGGAATATTGTGCTCATTTCGGGGCACCACGATCCAGAAAGGATCAACTAGAAGGCATGTGGGATAGTAAAGATCCTTGGGTCCATGTCAACCAAGGATGGGTAGAAGGAACTATGGCTGTTAAGCATGAAGAAAAGAAGACTGGCGGGGCCTAAACTATCATCATGTACAGTATTTGGAAGACAATCAGTTGGAAGAGGGGTTAAACTTGTTTGGCCCCAGAAAGCAGGATTAGGGGTAGTAAGAGGAAATGTCAAGGAGGGTAATTTAGACTTGATATCCAGAAAAGTGTCCTAACAATTAGATCTATCCCCACATGGAACAGGATGCCTCAGGAGGGTAGTGAGTTCACCTTTGCTGGAGGCCTTCAGACCACTTGTCTGCTATGTTGTATCAGGGGTTTCTTTTCAGGTAGACACGGGGCTAAATGACTGCTGAGGTCCCTTCCAACTGGGAAATTCTATGGACAGGGGTAAGGAAGGTTGGGGAAATGCAATGGATAAAGTCGAAGTTGGACAAACCTAAAACCTTCCTAGGCAATGGCAAATAAAGCGGCTTGCCTAGAATATAGGATAAATGCAGGAATAGTTTGATTGTAAGCTCCTCCGAGCTCCAGTACTCTGAGGACAGTAGGTATTTAGAATAAATGTTTATTGAATTAAATAGATTAATGGGTGGGCAATGGGTAGCCATTGGAGGTTTTAAAGCTAGGGAGGTATGTGTATGATGTGATCAGAGCTATAGTTTAGGAAAATTAGTCTGGTAGTGGTATGAAGAATGGCTTGAAAGTGAGAGCTTTGACATGGAGACCCATAGTTCAGTTGAGAGTAATTGAACATTTATGTAGAGCCATAAGCTTTGCCAAATGCCTTAGGAAGTTAGTACAATTTATCTCCATTTTAAAGATGAAACAGGTTCAGAGAGATTTGCCTGCCTACTAAGTATCGGAGACAAGATTGACCAGAGATTTCTGCTGACTCTACGTTCTGTAATCTTTGCCTCTCCAAGCTGGTAGAATTGGGAAAGGGGGTCAGAGGGCAGAGGTAAAAAAACATTGCAACGAAGGGAATAGCCAGAATTAGGCTGCTGAGTGTTGAGGAAGAAAGGAATCCAAGGTGACAAAGTTTTGAGGCTGGGTGACTGAAAGAATTACAGTGGCACTAAGTCAGAAATTGAGAAGGCAGAAGAAGCTGATTTGAGAGTGAGATGTGGCAGAGAGAGATGATGGGCTGGGTTTTAGATAGATTGAAATCTGAGCTGTTGTTCCTTTGCCCCGAACGCTTCTGATTTTTCATTTTAGAGTCAGGTGTGTGACTGGGACAACTCCTGGATTGAACTCCTTGCCTGTACCCTTTCTCATCACAACTCCCAACTTTCCCTTAAAGAGGAAGTATCCATCCAAACGAATTAACAGACATGCTCTATCTAGCTCTTCTTAAACAGTGGGTTTAAGCAGCACTGAAGGGGTCTCAGGTAGAAAAAATTTAAGAAGTCCTTCATAGCACTTCTATCATTCCCTTGGGATGATGGGCTCCAGAATTATCTGTTCAGCCTTGATGTCAAAGGCAAGTGTTGGGTGGAAAGAGCTTTGGATCTGAGTTTATCTACATCTTATCTCCAACACTTTATAGCAGTGTGACTTAGTAGCAAGTCACTTAACCCTGGCTGAGCCTGTTTCCCTGCCTGTAAAATGAGGATGGTGCCTGTAGTACTTACTCCACAAATTTGTGGGGATCAAAACATTTTGCAAACCCTAAGATACTCCAGAAATAAATTGTCAGCTATTATTGTTATTAGCTCATCAATAATTGAGAGGCACACCAATTTGGGCAAGTCACTTAACCTCTTTGGGCATCAGCTTTCTCTGTAAGAATGAGTATAACAATAGTAGGGAAATAAGCATTTATATAGTGCCTATCAGTCAGGCCCAGTGCTAAGTGCATTTACAAATATTACCTCATTTGATTCTCACAACAACCCAGCAAAGTGGGTGCTATTATTATCCCCCTTTTACAATTGAGGAAACTGAGGTTAAGTTACTTGCCCAAGGTCACACAGCTAGTAAACTCCAAGACCAGCAATCCATCTACCACACCACCAGCTGTTTCTGTTCTAACTTTAAAAGCTTATTGATAGCAACTGGACTGAATGAATCTGGCACGGAGGAGAGCTGAGCTCATTTTCAAGGCAATTGACTTGATAGCATTGTTGTTAGGGTCACCATTTAAGATTGGGTAGAGCTGTCTCGTCCAAGCATCCAAAGTGGTTAGGTCAAAGTTCGTTAACTCTCTCCTCAATTAGGGTCTATTTAGAGGGGCTCTTTGGCTCCTGGGATAGCTGCTTGAGCTTGAATGGGGAGTAGCATCTTTAACTATCTGGGCCGAATCGATGGTCTCTTCCTCATTTCTCCCGGTTTAACTGTGACCTATTTCACGAAGAGGATTCCTGTGTTCTACCCTGGGTGCCCTATAAGATAGCCTAAAGAAATTGCTTCCTTTTACCGTCCAGACTGCAGGTGTTAAAGGGAGATCTTTATGGAGACTGGTCTAGAAAGGAAACGTGAATGATGCAGAAAGCTAATTCACCCTAATTCTGTCGCACCTTACCCCTCGTACCCCCACCTCCACTTCGTCTTCCCATCGTTAGGGGTAGAGTCTGATGCAGAGGCGGAACAGATGGCAGTTAGGGGTGTGGCTTATATAAAGGGGTGGACGTTAAAAGGAGGGGTCTTCGTGATGCAGACCCCCTTGAGGGCAGGGGCATGACGACATTTATGACGCAAAATCCAGTCTGAGAAAATAAGGAATGGAGAGTTGGGAGAGTCGTCGCTGGGGCCGTCCATGATTGGGCCAGCAACACAGTGAGGGGCGTGTGAAACCCACCTCTGAAGTGGGTGGAGTGTGCCGTGGCCCCGCCCGAGTCCCCTTGCGTCCAGCTCCCGCCAGTGTCGCTGCGGTGCTGCCGGGGGAACCTGCGCGCGCCGAGAGGAGGAGGATGCGGCGGCTCCCAGGGTTCTGGGGGTTCCGACTGCTTTTTTGTCTCTTGCTGTTATTGACCACTCGCCTAGCGGGCAGCAGCGCCACCAGCGCCCACGGTCAGAAGGAAGCCTAAGGGTTGGGGAAATGGGAAGGGGGCGAATCCCAAGATAAGGGGTGTAGGGGTTGAATCCAGAAAGAAGGGGTCAAGGACTTGGGAAGGAACTGGGTGAGGAGGGGAGATGAAAGAAATAGGGGGAGGGAGCAAGGGGGCGTAGTCCTGGGGGTGGGGCCCGGGACACGGAGGCGGGACCTTAGGGGAAGTGGGCTCAGGAGGTGATGGGGCCTTCGCTTCAGAGAAAGGGGGGGAGGGGGCGGACGGGGCTTCAGATTTGAAGTGTTTAAGACCGAGGAAAATGCAAGGGCCACAGCGAGCCCTGAAAGAAGTCAGGGACAGAAAAGTGGGGAGAAGAGAAGAGTGTCTCTTGGGGATCGCAAAAATGTTCCAGATATGAGTTTGGGCATCCCAGGCTGAAGGAGCCTGGGAAGCCTGCTAGTGGGGTTCAGGGGCTCTGAAAGAGAAGGTTGAGTCGGAAGAGAGACCAAGGTTTCCCAGGGAGGACTGGTCAATCCTGTTCGGAGCCCCCAACACTAAAGGGAAGCTGCGGGCATAGGGACCGGAGAAGACAGAGGGGGGAGGGGGTCTTTTCCCCCTTCCCCCCATCCCCCGGGCCCGGCGCTGACTCACGGCTGAGCGGCCGGAGACGGAGTCAGTCGCTGACTCACGAACTGGGGGCGGGGGTTGGGGGGGGGGGGGCGCGTGGGTAAGGGGAGTGAGCAGGCTGACTCCTAGTCTGACACCCCCTTTCCAGGCCGGTCCTTGTCTTTGAGGACCGAGGGGAGAGCATCCAGTGGCCGTGTGGGTTCTGACGGTGGGGATGGTTAACAGGCCTCAAGGAAATGCCTCTCCCATTCCCCTCCCCACCTCCCATCACCGCCCTGAGCAGCCGGATTCCAAACCCTCGGCCCCACCCGGTCCTGAACGTCAGCACCCTGGACAGTGGCAGAGTGTTCTGGGCGGGTTGTCGACTCTTGAGCAGCCCGGAAGACTGCTTCGTTTTCCCATCAGCCCCACAATTCCTGTTTCCCACCCTCAGAAGCCCCTCCTGCCCCCAGGTTCTTTTCCCCATAGGAGGGTACTGGTCTCCGCCCCTTTCACATTCCCACCCCCATTGTTCACTGTGTGAGTGGGAGGCCCTCCCCATTTCCAAGGCTTCAATGCCAGAGGCCTTTACGTCCCAGAAGGACCCTAAAAAGTAGCTGATCTAGGCATCCTGTCCCACTAACCCCCTAGTCATGATAACACCCCCCCCCATCATTGTCAATGTCTTGTAGGCCTCCTGAATGTTGTGCCCATAGGAGGAGCTGTAGGATACCGAATGTGTGTAAACAGTTTCATTGTACATATGGGGAAACTGAGGCTTTCAGGAATCACGTTGCCAAGATCCTGATCAACCCTGGGATTAGATCCTAATACTTTCTTTCCCCAAGGATTCCAGATCTCCTCCTGCACCATTTCTCTTATCATATATGCAACCCTCCCTAGGATGGATCCAAATGACCTTTCCCACCCCTCCCTTTTTCCATCTGTCTGATTATCTGATTTGCTTGGCTGGCAAATTGATGAACTCATCTGTCCATCCACAGGCTGCCTGTTTGACCGTAGGCTTTGCTCTCATCAGGAGGTCTGTATCCAGGGTGAGTGGAGAAAGGAAAGTCAGCCACGTGGCCATGAGAGCTGTGGATGGGGAGAAGGGGAGTGGCAGGAGGAGGGAGCACTTGATTGTATCAGGAGCTGAGGGGAAAAGAGTTCCATCTCACCTGGTCTTCTGGGAGCATGGTTTTCATGTCCCCTCAGGAGTCAAGAGGGGCTGGTCCTGAGGTTTTAGAATATATGAAATGTGGTACCTGGCCATGTGTCCCAGAAATATCACTCCTTGTGCCCCTAGATGGTTTGTTTGGACAATGCCAGACAGGCTCGGGGAGAGTTCGACCCCTGCTGCAGGTCACCTCACCCATCCTCCAGCGATTGCAAAGCGTGCTTCGACAGCTCATGTCCCAAGGTAAGGGAGGTATAAAGAGGTTGGGGGAAGAGGGGCAGGAGTCTATTAGGTAAGGGTGAAAGAAATGAAAGTTGAAGCTTTTTTTAGAGAAAGGTGTCTCTTCCCTGTCCTAATCTACCCTTAACAGTTCTACCACTCTTACATCTATAATCATCCATTCTCTTACCTACTTAGTGAATTTAAATCAGCATTTGGGGAAATTGCCTTTTAATGGACACTAGAGGATCCCAAAAGAACCATTTAGACCAGGACAGAGGCTACTAGGGCCAGCCTACAATACTCTTGACCATTTTAATTCTGCCTAAGCATCAGAACCAGGGACCAAAGAATTATTTTACTGGAAGAACTTTTTTTAAAAGATGAATTGTAAGGTGAGGGCAGAGTACACAGGGAGGAGAAGAAAGGAGAGAGATGGAGCATATATGATTCTTTCTATGCTGGCTTATCTGAGAGCTAAAATTAAAGAGCCTTTCTTTATTTATTGAGGGAGCGTCAGAAATGAGAGCTGCCTCAGAATCATCAAAGATAGTTTTAGATGGGCCCAATGTGGTGGTACTATGATCTCTGCTGAGAGGGTAAGCTGAGGCTAGTGGATCTCTTGAACTCAGAAATCTTGAGCTGCAGTAGAGCTTCTAAGTCTGGCACCAATATGGTGGGTCCCCAGGAGTGGGGGCGGTGAGTAGACACCAACCTGAATGAGATAGGGAGATTCAGTCACAATTAAAAACAAAACAACAGAAAGATAACTTAGAAGGAGGTTTCAAAGATAGATAAAAATGTACCCATCTTGGCTGGCCCTGAGTCCTTCTTGTTCTCTCCTTGATCTATGTTCCTTTCAATATACATATTGGGAATCATTTTTAGTCTCATTCTGGTTCTCTGGATGAATTAGCCTGTCCCAAAGTACCACCCTCTTTGGGTTTCTCCACCTCTTCAGGCCTATCCTGGCAAGATGATCTCACTCAGTATGTGATATCCCAGGAGATGGAGAGAATCCCCCGGCTCCGACCACCAGACCCTGGCTCCAAGGACAGGTAGGGTTGGGGACATGTGGGACAAGGAGAGCACTCACCACCACCCCCAGCTTAGGCTGATGGATTTTGTAGCCCAGCTGAAAGGGTTTTGTGATGAAAAAGGAGTAGAGAATCTGAGAAAGGTACAGGGGATTGTGGAGCTGAGTCAAGGTTGTGGCATGGTTTTGCCCATCTCAGCCAGCCTGCTGCCACTCCAGGAGTTGACTATTGGTAACAAAGTAATTAACTACCCTTCTGCTCACCCCTCATTTCACATGCATATATGACATTCCTGAGCCATGAAGGATGAGCCATATGGATGTCAGTCCCCTGGTGTTCAGTTCTCCTTGTTTGTCTCTCCTGTACTGAGGAAGGAAGAGACATAAACAGGGGGACAAAGGACAATGAAATGCATATAGTAGACAATGGCATGGTAGAGAGTGGGCATCTGAGGGACCTAGGGTTTTGGAACCCAGAATACAATCCTGCTGCCATGACTGAGAGGGAGAAATTTGCCCTCCCTTTCCCACATCTCACATTGTTTGTTCCTAGCAGCTGCTTTGGTGGGGCCAGGAAGACCAGGTCAAGGAAGGAGTTAGCCCGGTCTTGCTGCCTCCTTGTAGGGGAAGTCACATCTACTTAAGGCCCAAGCTCTTCCTTCAGCTAACTCTAGGGACACATGTACCACTGCTCTTCCTGCTACCTGTCTGTCCTTCCCCACCACACACATTGCTTTCCTCCCCAGGTCCAGCCTGGCATCCAGGAGACCTGCTCTCCCTGGGGAGTTGCTTCCACCAGGCTCTGCCACGGGCTCCACCCCTCCAGCCCAACAGCGACTTCAGAGGCCTCTGCTGGGTGGGGGCGGGGGTGGGGCTGGGGCTCTGCTGCCTTCCCTCCCAGCTGAACTGCTGCCTCCACTCCTGGAGCATCTGCTGCTGCCCCCACAGCCCCCACTCCCTGCCCTGAGCTATGAGCCCACACTGCTGCAGCCCTACCTATTCCACCAGGTGAGACCCAAAAGCAGCCATTCCTTGGCCTACCACCACACCTCCAACTTTCTTCTGACCACAAACTCTGCTTTCCCACACAGTTTGCCTCCCAGGAAAGTTCCCGGGCCCTGGAGAACTCCCCAGGGTTGGTCACAGTCGTCCCTCAGCCAAAGGCTGAGGCCCCAGCCCTCTTCAGCAGAGCTGCGGCTAAGAATGCATTTGGTGCCCATCCCAGCCTTTCCTACAGGAACCCTCCAGGGCCTGTACCTGCTCAGCTGTTCCAAGACCCTGGACTCCTCTACCTGGCTCAGGAGCCCCCTGCCTCAGTCAGGGTCAAGGGTCAAAGGCTACAAGACCAGGGAGGCAACAGCCAGGGAGGAGATTCTCCAAAGACCTATGGGGAGGAAGGGATAGGGGGCACTGGGGAACGAGAACCAGAGCCTCCTGCTTTAGTATCCCTATCACCAGACCCTCAACCAGGTAACTGAGTCTTCTACCTGTTCATCAATCCATTCTCCCATTTCATCTTTCTTCTTTTTCTTCCATCCATCTATCTTTCCCTTCTTTCAGCCAGTTGGCCCTGTCTTATGGAGAGCTTAGCCTGTCCGGGACTGTGGCCCCTTAGATGAAATCCAGAATGCCTCTAACCCTTTTCACATGAGAAATTTTTTCAGAACACTTGGAAATGGACTGGGGAGTGGATTGGCTTCCCCAGTATATCAGTAGAAGCTATACAAATCCTTAGGTCCTCCTCATCCACTCCTCTGCCTCCCTTATACCCCTGGCACCACTTCTCTTCTTCCCCCCTCCCATCCCCAGCTCTAAGCCCTCTCTCTCTCTGACTCCCTGGTAGATGTGCTTCTGCAGAAACTGGCAGCAGTGCTAGCTAACTATGGGGTAGAGTTAAAGCAGCTGAATCGGGAACAACTCTCCAGTCTCTACGCTCTGATGCAGCTGCTGCCCAAGGGCGTGGGAAAGAGCCGGGGTGAGTGTCCAGGTGGAGAGATACAAGGCCCTGGGAAAGTCAGCTTTAGGGAGATCATCAGTGTTCCATGGCTACTATGTATAACCAGGAATTAGGATGGAAATAAGGAGAAGAGGAGGAAAGCATATATCATGGAAAGAGGCAAGGAAAGGTAAGATAGGAACAGAAGGGTAGTAACCGTTTAAGAAACAGGAGAGCCAAGGACAAAAAGGAAGGAGAAAGTGGAGGATGGTGGTAGGAAGGAGTCATTGACCAATGGCAGGACAACAACCTGGATGGCTAATGGGATTAATGGGACCCTAATCAATGACAGGAATATGGCAATGGGATAGATACCTTGAGCTGAAATTCCCTCTTCACTTTACCTCATGAGCCTTTTCTATCCTTCCCACAGGTGAAGCTGGAAATACTGATGCTGAGACTAAGAAAGTAAGATAGAGCCCAAACTCTGCTGAATTTATCCCAGCACTAACCCCCACTTTCTCATAGAACCAAGGAATGTTATAACTGGGAAGGAACTTTAGTGATTGCTTCTAACCCATCATCCCTTATGTGCAGATGTGAAAAATGTCATATAGAGAGATGGTCACACAGATAATGAGAGGCAGAGCCCACTTCCAACTACTAGTCCAACTACTTTTGATCATTTCATGCTACTTTGTCACATTCCAGCCTCATTGTTTGGGGTACCCATACAACAAGACTCTCAGAGTCCTGGATACAAGCATGTTAGGGTCCCCTTTGCAAGGTGCCTACTAACGGGCCAACCCCTCAAGTCTCTCTTTTCCTCTTTTGAACAGGTAATGGAAGGAGACATGCAGCACACAATAGATAAAGTAGAATCTCCTTCTGCTATGGTCTCCTTGCCTGAACTCCCTGCTGGTAGCACCACCCCAATTCATGCCCATGGGGCCAAAGTGGAAGGCCCCACAGAGCCACCACCTTCCCTTGTCATGCCTGTCCTGATGGAGAAGAAGAGTCCATTGAGTCAGAAAGTACTCTCTGGGGGAGATCAGCCCCCAGCTCCCTCTGCAGAGGAGTATGGCTACATAGTCACTGACCAGAAGTAAGAATTCTTGGGAAGGGAAGACCATGGGTATCCAGAGGCAGGCAAGGGGGCTAGAGGAAGTGAGACAGGTAGACTACCTGCCTTGCATAAAACAAAGGCAACAAATCATCGTAGACAGAAAAGGAACATTAGACCTGAAGGAAGATGGGGACTGATTGATGATTCTTTGGTGGGAGAGGGAAGCAGTGACAGAGGCTGCTCACTGGGTTGTGGAATGAATGTCTCTCCCAAGATGATGTAACTGAGAAATCCTCCCTCCCACTTCCTCTGTCCACTCTAACCCTAGGCCCCTGGGATTGACTGCTGGTGTCAGACTGTTGGAGATCTTAGCAGAACACATTCATATGTCTTCTGGGAATTTCATCAATATCAGGTGGTGCTGATGCCCTGAACTTTTGGGGGAGGGGGAGGGAAGGTAGATGGAGAGCAAGGTGAAAGGTGAAGAATCCACTTCTCCTCCTTAAGCTGTCAGAGAGGGGATGGGTCTGGGGAGTGGCTCTTTGTTCTCTCTGAGATGGAGTCATCTCTGGGCTTGGTGGCACGCTTCTCAGGGGTATGTACCCATTATCTAATCTATAGCTGGCCTCAGATCTTTCACTGTTTCCCCTAGAGAGCTTAACCTATCCCTTCCTTAGTCCTACTAAATACAGCTTTACCATCAATGACTGAGCCTTGGGGGTTGAGACCATGACTTGGCTCCTGCCTTTCAGTGTGGTGGGATCAGCCCTCACCTTCCGAATCCGGAACAATGAGCAGAACATGTCTCTGGCTGACGTGACACAGCAAGCTGGTAAATGCCACCCCCAGCCCCACCTTGACCTTTGACTCAGGTCTGTTCACCATCATCCCGATTAACTCAGCTTACGTAGAGGGCATGGCATAGCATGGGGTGGTGTGAGAATTTTTGTGGGCTTGAAAGAGGCCTGAGATATCTCCTTCTTGTAGGACTGGTGAAGTCAGAGCTGGAAGCGGAGACGGGGTTCCGAATCGTGCAGACAGGGGTGGGCCAGGTAGGCAAGAAAGAATTTCTCTTTAACCTGGGGCTAATACCAGTGCCAGTGTCTCAGGGGAATGTAGGAAGAGGTGTTAGTGGTACACAGGGGAAACCTAGGTACAACTTAGAGAATTGACTTAGGATCAAAGGATTGACACCTGGAAGGGACCTCAGAAGGGTCCAGTGTCAGGCAGTTAATAAACATTTACTGAGCATCATGATAGGTGCTAAGGTATACAAAGAAAATAAAAGGTCTCTGATCTCCATATTACATTCTCACTGGACAAATATAACATACATACAGATATCACACACAGAGTGTACTGGTAATAAATTCAAATTTGAAGATGGGAAAGTCTTAGAAGGAATCAAGGAAGAGAGAAAAAGGAGACAAACCCCAGCTGAGTCTTGAAGATAAAGTGGTAGAGAGCTGTGTGATTTCAGATTCTTAGCATTCTCTGGGACTTGGGCACTGCATCTATTGAGTGAGGAGTTTGGATTTCATGTTCTCTATGGTCCTTTCCAGTTCTGATATCCTTTGGTTCTGTTGAGATAGTGATGGTCCAAGTGTCCCAGGGCCAGAGAAAAGACACACTCCCCCCCTTTACACGCTGTTCTCTCTGCCACCAGCAGGGGGTGCTGCTGGATTTGCCAAATGAGAGCAACCTCTTTAGGGTTTCTATGAGAAAAGTTTGGGATAAAGATGAGGAAGGGAAAAAAGGAGAAACCTTGGGTCAGATTGAGATAGGGTTGTTGTTGCTTGGTTTTTGTTGTTGTAGTTGTTTTGTTTTGTTTTGTTTTGTTTTTAGCAAGTTCTCTTATAGCTACCTGGACTAAAATGGAAATACCCAGAAAAAGTGTTCTGGGTAAGCAAGATGCCTTACTACCATGTCTGAAATTCTACCATTTCTTTGCTCTGGGTTAAGCATCACCTTCTTCCCTCGTTTAAGATGTGGATAATCTTGGGAAGAGCAATAGATGCTGTTTATTAGATATTAATAGATAATGTTTATACATTAGTGTTGATCATAATAGTGATGGAGATATGCCATGGCAGGAAGGCATTAGGGCCCAGAGTCTGAATGCAGGCTTTGACACCTATTGTTGGGTGGCCTTGGGCAAACTGCTTAACCTCTCTTAATCTCATTTTCCTCCTATGTAAAATGAGAGGGTTGGATTAGATTAGAGGTTCTTAACTTTTTCTGGGTCATGGACCTCTACCTTCTTTGTGAGGCTCCCTTCTTAGAATAAAATATAATAATATAATAAAAAAATATAAGATTGCAAAGACACCAACTATATTAAAATACAGTTTACAAACTATTAAAAACAAGTTAATGGGTGCCAAGATAATAACCCTTGGCTTAGATGATGTCCGAGATGTCTTCTAGTTCTAAATTCTACAATGCTCTACAATGGAGGGAGGGGAGACCACGTAGTTAGTTAGAAATCAGCCTGGGCTTGGAGCCAGTAGAGACCTGGCTTTGATGCCTGGCTCTGCTTCTTACTAGCTAGGGTAAGTCACTCCTGAACCTCAGTTTTCTCATAGGTGAAATGATGGGGTTGGACTGAATGATCTCTATGGGTACTTCTGGCTCTAACAAGCTGAATAGAACTGAGAGGAAGAAACTCGATCAAGTATTTATTAAACACCATCAAGGCACCAAGGAGACAAAATCCCAAATGAATCAGTCCCTGCCCTTTAGTTTGCATGCCATCAGAAATGATATCCTTTCTTTCCTCCCTCTCTTCTTTCCTTCCTTTCTTCTCTGGCAATTAGCACATTTGTAGTTGCTGAGTTGTTCAGTCCCATCTGACTCTTCATGGCCCTATTTGGAGTTTTCTTGGCAAAGATACTGGAGTGGTTTGCCATTTCCTTCTCCAGCTCATTTTACAGATGAGGAAACTGAGGCAAAGAGGGTTAAGTGACTTGCCCAGGGTCACACAGCTAGTAAGTTTCTGAGGCCAGATTTGAATTTGGGTCATCCTGACTCCAAGGTTGGAGCTCTATCCACTGTGCCACCTAGCTGCCCATATATGAATGTAACTGACAATATTATTATTAATAGATGTTTATTGACTGACAACTATAAAGGAATGTCTGGGCACTGATTTTAATAACTTCACAATTTTTTTTCCAAATACCTGTCCTGCTTTTATCCTAAACCACCAAGCAGAGTGATGTTGGACAGGGGGAACAAAGAATCATCAGGGATTTTCTTTAACTGACCCCTTCCAGGAGTATCAGCTTAGTTTAAGGTTGAAGCTATGGCCTTTAACAGCCCTGAACATTTCTGTCTGACCAAATGAAAAGTGAATGGGACCAGGACGAGTGGTTTCTTCCTTTCCACCTCCCTTGAACTCAATAAACTCACCTCCCTTATAAAATACTGTCAACAGCGTGAAGAAGCAGCTGCAGTGCTGCCCCGGCCAGCTCGAGGGACCCCCCCACTTCGTTCTGTGCTGCTGACCCTGGTGGTCCTGGCAGGTGTGGCAGGGCTGCTAGTGGCTGCAGCCTTGGCTGTCTGTTTGCGACAACATGGGCGACTTCGAGAAAAGGAACGCCTGGCAGCCCTGGGGCCTGAGGGAGCCCATGCAGACACCACCTTGGAGTACCAGGTCTGTGGTCCCTAGGGCTACTCATGGGAGATGGGGAGGAAAGAGCTTAGAACAGGCCAGAATACCCAGGATTGATGGGGGTGGATGAGCAAGCAAACAGTAGGGCATAGTGTGAGGAGGATGAGACTCAGGAAGTCAGCTGAATCACCAAGTAGTGAATTCCCTTCCTGTGAATGTGTGCTAGCAGAGGTTAGATGTTCTAACCTCTAGAACATTCTAGATTCTAGAATGCTATGGAGTGAGGGCTTGCATTGGGGAAGAGGCTGTATTCAGTATCCTCTCTGATCTCTTTCAAATCCACGGTTCTATGAGTCACAAATCCCATTCAAATAGGCCTTCAGCTGTAAGAAGAGACATAGAAAAATAAGAGTTCTTCCTTCTGGAAATGTATTTTTAAATCAACCAAACCCAGTAGACTATGAGAGAGCAAGGACCATCCTATCTAATTTGGTATCTATACTCTGAAAGTTAGGGTTAGTCATCATTATTTCTTGAATGAATAAACCAAGGAACAAAAGGTCCCAATAAATAAAACTCAGATGTTGATGGGAAGGCTAAAAGATTTTCTTTGGGCCCTACCTGATGGCTTCTGAGCATCATCTCACTTCCTCTGGCTCCCCAGGAACTGTGCCGCCAGCACATGGCCACCAAGTCTCTGTTTAGCCGGTCAGAGGCACCACCAGAGCCTTCGAGGGTGAGCAGCATCTCCTCTCAGTTCAGCGATGCTGCCCAGGCCAGTCCCAGCTCCCACAGCAGCACTCCATCATGGTGTGAGGAGCCCGCCCAAGCCAACATGGACATCTCCACAGGACACATGATCCTGGTTAGGATGGAAGCTAAAGAACAAGGGGACTGTATGCAGCATGGAGGGCAGGGGCTGGCACATGAAGGGTTGAACTAGTTTAATGGTAAGTGGGAAGGAAAGGTCCCAAGGTGCCGCTTCTATTCTCCAGGCATATATGGAGGATCACCTGAGAAACCGTGACCGCCTGGCCAAAGAATGGCAAGCCTTGTGTGCCTATCAGGCAGAGCCCAATTCCTGTAGTATGGCCCAGGGTGATGCCAACCTCAAGAAGAACAGGAACCCTGACTTTGTGCCCTGTGAGTGGCTCCTAGCCCCAACCTAGTAGAGAACTGGCCCTGCCCACTCCCCTTTTGGTTTCAGGTTGTTGGACCAAGGGTTGATTTGTTACAATAGGGCTTGAGGGAGCAGCCTGGGTATCCCTAATGGGGAACCCTTTCTTGGTGGGGTGGAAGGGCTGACTGGTGGGGGAGGTGCTAGTGCCCTAATGACCCAAAGATGAGGTGTGGCATGGGGGTGGGGTTCTGTGCAGATGACCATGCCCGAATCAAGCTGAAGGTGGAAAGCAGTCCTTCTCGGAGTGATTATATCAACGCTAGCCCCATTGTGAGTACTGAACTCCCCCCTTCCCAACAGCAAAAAAGCCAACCCCAACTCCCATCCCATCCTGAGTTTCTTTTCTTTTCCCTAGCTGGTCATCATTTCTATCGTGAATTCCACTTTATTGTGGCATCTTTCCTGGCCCCAGCCCCTAAAAAGCCTTATCCAGTATTATTCTAATAATGATAGTAATAATGCACTTTTATAGAATGCTTTAAAGCCTACAAAATGCTTTCCTCACAATAGCCCAATGAGAATAGGTATTATAAGTATTATCATTTGCATGTTAGGGAATTGTAAAGCTGGGACCCAAGGTCATACCACTGATAGGATTTGAACCTAGGTTTCTCCAAGTTCAACCTTCTTTCTACTGTCCTACATTTTCCTCTAGCAGCTAAACTAAGGCTCAAACCCACCCCCACCCCTTCTGACCCTGTTATCTGTTCCTAATTATGATTCCCCTCCACCCCAACATGATGTACCTCACCTAGATTGAACATGATCCTCGGATGCCTGCCTACATCGCCACTCAGGGCCCACTGTCCCACACTATTTCAGACTTCTGGCAGGTGAGCTCCCAGAGAAAAGTGGAGATGAATGAGGAGGGTTGCCCCAGGGGACAACCCATATCTCCACCTGGGTACAGCTTTAGGAATTGGGGAAGTGGGCAGGGATGAAATAGAGCAGATGTCCTGACCCCCTGATCCTCTGACCCCTCTGACACTATGGGATCTTTCCTCCCTCAGATGGTGTGGGAAAATGGTTGCACAGTCATCGTGATGCTGGCACCTTTGGTGGAGGATGGAGTCAAGCAATGTGACCGCTACTGGCCAGACGAGGGCTCATCCCTCTATCATGTCTATGAGGTTGGGCAGGACCCCAAGAGACCATGGGAGGAAAGGGAGGGGAGAGGAAGGAGAAAACAAAACAAAAAGGGAGGAGAAAAGTCACACATGCAGAAAAAGGAAGAAACAGAACCTGGCACAAACTCTTCACTCTCTAAAGAAAGAAGGAGGGTATTGGGATGAGAGAGCTAATCCCCCAGCCCCAGCCCTTTACGTGTTTATCAATCAGCATTTCTTAAGCATTTGCTCTTTTGCTCAGCACTGTGCTGGGTACCCTTACTGGGTGCCCTATGGAGATAAAAGAAGTCTAAGGATATGACTCATGCCCTCCAGGAGTTTATAGTTTAGCTTGGGCAACCAGAGGCACACACATGAAAAATGACAAGGCAGCGATAATGGTTATAACAGCACTTTGATCCCCATAACCAACCTGAGAGCTAGGTAATGCAGGTGTTTGTTATCCCCATTTTATAAATGAAAAAGCAGAAGCTTAAGAGATAATTGGTGAATTTCCAAAGGCTGCCCAGTGACATGGAGGTGGCGAAGAGCACTAGATTAAGTCCTGAGATCTGTGTTCCAATCCCGGTCCTGTCTCTTGCTAGTTTTCCCTTTCTGGGTCTCATTTTCCTTGTATGTAAAGTGAGAGGACTACTAGTTAAGCTCTAAGGACCATTTTAGTCAAATCAACAAGCATTTTATAAATCAAGAACTACAGGCCAAGGGATACAAATAAAGGCAAGAAATAGTCCCAGCCCCGAAGGATGTCACCTTCTAACAGGGAGACAACATGCAGACAACCATGTATGTACAAGATATATTCGAGGTAAATTGAAGGTGTTCTCGCAGCAAATGCTATCACAAATGCTGAATGAGTAGTTCAAGACAGCAACTGCCTTAGAGGAGTTCAGCAGAGAGGGAGAGATTGCTGGCAGCCAGGGTGATTAAGGAAGACTTCAAGAAAGAGGCTGGGCTTGAAAGAGTCCCAGTAGGTGGACAGGGAAAGGTAAGGTGGTGGATAGTCTTCTAATAGGGAATCAGAGGTTGGAAAGCACAATACATATGCTGGGGACAGGGAGGAGCCCCCCCTTATTAACAAAGGGAATCACCTGGAGACTGAGTTCCTTCTCCAATGCAGGTGAACCTGGTTTCAGAGCACATCTGGTGTGAAGACTTCCTGGTACGCAGCTTCTACCTGAAAAATGTGCAGTCCCAAGAGACACGCACCCTCACCCAGTTCCACTTCCTCAGCTGGCCAGCTGAGGGCACCCCAACCTCGACTCGGCCCCTGCTGGACTTCCGCAGGTGAGCACCAGTCCCTGATATGTGGGCTAATGCTGAAGGAGGACAGGGATGGAATGGAGACAGAAATAGATTTGGTCTGATTTGAGAGAAGCAAGGAGAATAGAAATTTAATAATTTAGGGTAAGCAATAGCACACATGTCCCTGGTCAGGGGGAACTTGGAACCTCAAGGCACCAGGATTAGGGGAGGAACACCTTCATGTCCTAGGATCTTAGTGACACACTGACTACTCCTTGGCTTGTTAGAGAGAGATGAGGGGTGGGAAAGACAGTGCATTCTGTGAAATGGAATTCACAATGAGGCTCAGGTTTCAGCTCCCCACGATCTCCCAGCCTACCTCTTTCCTCCATGGACCAGTTCATAACACCTAGGAAGCCCTGTCTCATCTCCTTTCAGCCCAATAAGTGGGTGGGGTGTAAGGACCAGCTGAGTCATAAGATCAGAGCTTAAGAGCTGAAAGAGACCCTAAAGGCCATCTAGTCCACCTCCCTCAATTTTCCAGACAAGGACACTGAGGTCCAGAGAAGTGACTCACTCAAGGTCATATAACTAATAAAAGAATAGAGCAAGGATTTGAACCCAGGTCCTCTGACTCCAAATCCATAGCTCTTCCCACTGCACCATGTGGTGCCCTGCCTTGGGGGCTCCCTCTCTGACCTCTCACCCTGGGCTGCTCTCCCCTCTCCGCATCCTTCAATCCAGGACTGTCTTCTCTTTGTCCATCTCTTTTATGGATCTCTTCAAATTCCTTTGATCCTCTGCCAGTCTGTCTCTCTCCATCGCCATCTCTCCCTGTCCTCCCTGCTTGTTCTGTCTCCTCAGTTGCTCTCCCTTTTCTCTCTGTCTTTGTCTCTCTCTGTCTCTGTCTCTCTCTCTCCCTCACAGCTGCCTGTGTCATTTTTGTGATCTGCAGCTAGTATTCTGACTTCAGTTGCATAGTCACAAAAGTGATCATTGGCAGGTGTGGCTGCCGCACCGACAGGATGGATGGGCCCCAGGAAAGCCCCAGCGGGCCACCTGAGAGGACAGGGCCCTGGGGGACCTGACAGAGGGCAGGGAAGAGAGGGAGGAAAGACATTGATGTTGCTTCTCGGGGCTTTGCTGGATCCGTTTGGGGTGTATGGGGTGGGAAGGAATCCCATTTGGCCACAAAATCCATGGAGCTGCCCTTGGCATCTCTGCTAGCACCACCACCTCTGTGGCACACTCCCCTTTGAATAGACAGGCAGAATGCAAGGGTTCATCTCAATCCCACCTTTCTACACACACATACACACATGCACACACACACGCACCAATCTGAATCCTATACTGTATCCACCCTGAAAACCACTAGGCACTGGAGAAAGAGAAAAGGGAAGCTGAGGCTGATAAAAGAGAGAGATTTCTGTTCAAATCCTGAGCATTTGGCAAGGTGTTCAGTGTCGTCCCTAAACTATCTGACTTGTGCTGGAAAAGCTATATGGCCCTGCTCACTTCCTCCCCCAATCAAGTGAATAACCAGTCTCAGAAGGAGGTTAGCTCTGCAAGTGTCAGCTGCCTAAACCTGGCTCAAAGCTCCATCCATCTTCCCCAGGGAGCTGGGAGAGGCTTCAGAGACTAAGCTAGAAGATCTCGTAGGTGATTCGCCTTTCCTCCCTAATCTTGAGGAAGATTAGGATTTGAGTTTAGTACTGCCAGTATAAAGGGGGACATGGCTGGGGAGGGGGGTGGAAATCCCATAGAGACAACGTGTGATAAGAGACAAATGCTGAATAGGTCACTGAGAGATAAAACAAGGAAGAATGAGCCATGACTGGAGTGTCAGAAAAGGATCTGGGATCTAAATGGACCAACAAACTCATGGACACATGTCTCAACTATGCAGTCCCATAGGAATAGAATTATTTAAGATCTTATATTCTTTCATAAATCCAAAATTTTAATGTTACTAAATTAAGGTCTCTTTACAAGGGGACACTTTGTACAGAGCCACACAGTATGCTGGAGTAGAATGTCTTGCCATTATATTAATCCTTTATCAGGTTCTGACCCCCTTATCTAACAATGATTTCAGAGAACTGAAGAGAGCTTAGGCAAGGGTGAAAATAGTCTATGGAAGGGATGAATAGAACACTGGCCCTGGAGTCAGGAGGATCTGAGTTCAAATCCAGCCTCAGACACTTAACACTTACTAGCCATGTGACCTTGGGCAAGTCACTTAACCCCAATTACCCAGCCTTCCCTCCTCAAAAACAAAAAAGGAAAGAAGGAAAAGAAAAGAAAGAGAGAGAGAAAGGAAGGAAGGAAGGAAGGAAGGAAGGAAGGAAGGAAGGAAGGAAGGAAGGAAGGAAGGAAGGAAGGAAGGAAG
>NW_027186457.1:457727-490215 GCF_028583685.1 Petaurus breviceps papuanus | reverse complement strand
GAAGGAAGGAAGGAAGGAAGGAAGGAAGGAAGGAAGGAAGGAAGGAAGGAAGGAAGGAAGGAAAGACAGACTATGGAATTGGGAGAAAAAGCTGATGGGGAAAAGGAACCACCATATGATCCCAAGAGACAGAGGGCTATTCTCTGTGATGAGCTGGACTTGGGTGGCAGGAACAGGGCAAGGGAAAGATTCCTATAGGGACATATAAGAAATCTAGAATCCTCCCAATTCTAGAGGCTTAGACTCTGTCCTCCTACCCCTAATTCCCAAAGGAAGGTGTGGCCTTCCTTAAACTGAGGTGTAGCCTCTAGCCCTTGCCCTCTCCTCTTCCCTGCTCCCCAGTTTTCTTTGGCTGTCCTCCTCCAACCTATACCTGGGTGTAGTTCCAGTGATTCCATGGGGATCCTATCAAGCTACTGGACAATTGAAACCAGAACCCAAAGAGGACTAAACAGGGTAGCAATGGGAAGACATTAAAGGCAAAAAGGCACTTTGGGCCCAACCCTTCCTAGGATGACGTCATGTCAGTCCCTAATGATAGGTGACAAACTATGCCTCCCTTTTCCAACTGATTTATGCCTTAGTTTGGCATCTCGGCTCTTCGAGATCTGCCCTCAGCCCCTGTCTTCAGCTATTACTGTTCTTCATACAACCTGTTTTGGCCAAACTGGATTACTTAGTGAATCCTCCAATTCTACCTTCCATCCCCTGCCTCTGAGCCATCCCCCCTACCCTCCATCCCCAGAATATACTTCCTTTTCTTCTCTGCCTTTTAGATTCCCTGTCTTCCCTCAAGGCTTAGGTTGGGTGCCTCCTTCCTTGTGAAACCCTCCCTGATTCACCCAAATCCCACCTCCAGATAGAAGCGCTCTGCTCTTCTTTTAACATGTCTAAAGGTCTTAGTCAAAAATCTCTCTTTTGCCCCCTTCACCACCCATTACTTTGTATTATGCATACCTGTGTATGTTGTGCCCCCTCAGCAGAATGTAAGCTCTTTGAGGGCAGGGACTGCGATTCTTTTTTCTTTGTACTCCCAGAGCTGGTCATGGTGCCTCATGTAGAGTCAGTTCTTAATGAATGTTGGCTGAATTCAATTGAACTTTTGTGCCTCTGCCTCACACCTGATTTTTGTTGTAGGAAGGTGAACAAGTGCTACCGTGGAAGATCCTGCCCCATCATTGTGCACTGCAGGTAATGGGCTGTGTGTGTGTGTCTGTGTGTGTTTGTGTGTGTGTCTGTGTGTGTGTATTTGTGTCTGTGTGTGTGTGTCTGTTATTAAGTACAAGCAGGATAAGAATGGGGGTGGGTGTTCAGGTTATATACCCAAGGCTGCTCCTTCTTTAGTCCCCTACCCCCACTCCACTGGCCCTTTCTTCTCCCCTCACATTGGGCTGGGAGGAATAAACAATAGAGGTAATGAAAACTTAAAGAAACCATTCTCTAATAATAAAATTATTAATGCAGATGTTTCCAGAATAGCTCCAATCTTATGGGAAGCCCCTCACAATTTAATCCCTAATTTCCATGTTTCATTTTTTTCGACCTTTCCTTCAACCTTTGGTCTCTGATCCCAGACCTCAAATCTCTGACCTGAGTACACATTTCTAACCCCAGTCTGAGCTTCTGTACTCCCTTTCCCTTCCAAATGGGACCTGTGCTCTCCCAACCCCATGCCCCATACATTTTATTGCAGTGATGGAGCTGGGAGGACTGGTACTTACATCCTCATTGACATGGTGCTGAACCGGATGGCAAAAGGTGAGGCCTTTTCCCTTCCTTTCCCTCACTTCCAACTTGTCTTCTGCTGTTCCTCTGAGAACTTCTATCTGCAAAATCCAATTCTACAGCTGCTTCTAGGGCCTTGGGAGGGACAGGCTGTCATACCCCAGTCTCCCTCTGGGAATGCCTAACATTTCCTGAGACCCTTCTTCCTCAGGGGTCTCCTCCACTCCCCTAAAATCCCCTATGTTTCCCCCTCTGCCAGGAGTGAAGGAAATTGACATTGCTGCTACCTTGGAGCATGTTCGAGACCAGCGGCCCGGCCTTGTGCGCACCAAGGTGACTCTCTTTCCCTTTGTCCCTGGGCTCATCCCCTCTCTCAACCTCCAATCCCCCCACTCTTACTCTTTTTTTTAACCATATGCCCACTTCTTGGCCCCTGGGAAAGCTGGTATAGTTGATATCCCCAAAGCAATCTGCACCCCCATCCCTTCTTCTCTCCTACATATCTCTGTTCCTATCACAAGTCCCCAAATTATACAGGCTCTTCTTCCCAACAGGGGGTTTTCTATCTCCTCCAAGGCCTGGCCCTTATCCTCTAACACAGTTCCCTCTCCCTCCCACTAGGACCAGTTTGAATTTGCACTGACAGCAGTAGCAGAAGAAGTAAACGCCATCCTGAAGGCTCTGCCTCAGTGAACAGCCTGCTGCTGCTTCTTCTTCCTGCCCCTCCTGTGGGCATGGTTCAACCCCTGTGCTCCTTCATGGTCTGTGCAAGTATCTCTGTCCTATGCCAGCATTCCCTACTCTAGCTCCTGCTCCACTCTACCCTGGGCTTCTCAGAGCTAAACCTGAGCCCCTCTCCAAAAAACAGAGTGGGAGTCGGACCCTTCTCCTACACACCCCAGATCTTGGGGGTTCTCACATTCAAGAACCCCAGGTTCCACTAAAGGGCAGTTGTCTGCAAGATAAGGGAAGGGGGGGGGAGGGAGGGCATAAATTTATACCTACAGGCCTCTTTCTTTTTTTCTCTGCCTGGCCTTCCAGCTCCTGTCTCCCCAAGGGCCCCAGGGTCATGATGGATTACCTCTAAATTATTGTATACCTTTAGTATGAGTAAAAGTATTGGGGTCAGGGAAGTTTCCAGCCTTGAACTCCACTCCCCCTCTCTATCTAACTATCCTCCCAGTCCTACTCTCATTTTCCCACTTTATAAAAGCTTTAGCCCAAATAGCTGCTGCCCAACCTCCCCCTGGGGAGGAGAGAGTCCAGCCTCTCTGCTCCAGGACTGTGGTTCTGGCATCCTGCCCTTTCTGGGCCATCCCTCTTCCTTCTCCCTACTCTCCCAACCAACTGCCCATCTGCCTCTCGACTCCCTTTCCCTTCAGTGGTACATCAACCTTTCTAGAAAGATCTAATTTTGTATCGATGTGAATAAAGTCCATGTTTTGTCTGTGCAACTGCAACTGTGGCTCCTGCCTATCTCTGTCTGCCTGACATTCAAGGCCCCACCCCCAGCCTCTTGTCTCTCTCTCCCAGTTCTGGGGCTTGGTTACCTGCCAGATTTATCTTCTTCTCTTTAGTAGAAAATGTTAATAGCTCATTCCTGGGCTGCCAATGTATCAACCTCCTTCCTCTACCTTCTGGACCTGTCCTGTGGTCCCAAATATCACCCCAATCTCTCCACCACCGAAGGTGTTCATCCATGAAACCCTAAACTAAAACAAAGTTTGTTTCATATACTTAGCAGGAAGAGACCTTAGAGCTCATTGAGTGTGATGCTTTCATTTTATAGATATAGAAACTGAGGCACAGAAAGGAGAACTTTTTCCAAGGTCCCAGGCAGTATCAAAGCTGGGTGTAAAACCTGGGTGTAAAAAGCCTGCCAATTTTCCATTGAGTGTTCTTTCTGCTACAACACACATGTGAAACCAACAACTGGCCACAGATTCACTTATAGTCCTACAGTTATAAAATCTGGATGCTGATTTTGAAAAGCTTCAGTCAGGGGCAAACTCATCTTCCCCTCCAAGCCTGTCCAGTCAGGTGGTGCTGAATCCAGGGTCGGCTAGGTGTCACAAGCCCCTCGTGTATCTGCAGTTAGGGCTCCTGGAGGGCATCCCCAGGTCCGGGATCAGCAGGCCCACCTGAAGGTGACCATATGCCTAAATCTGTAATGGCCCACATTTAAATGGCACTTTTAAGGTTTGTAAAGAGCTTTTACATACATTTTCATTTCACCTCAACCCAGTAAGAGAGATGTAATTACTCCCATTTTACAGATGGAGAAACAACTCAGGTATATGACCTGCCCAGGGTCACACATCTAGTGAATGGGGTGGGGGGAGGTTCAAACCTGATCAGAAGTTCTGTATTCTCCAATACACCATGCCTCCTCACTCCGTGTTCAGTGAGCAGATGCTATTATCAGCCAGTTGGTTGATTTTCAAGCTCCAAGACTAGACTTGGATCTCAGCTTCCGATGAGCACCCCCAGAGGGTCCAGAAACTGAACCCAACTCTGATGGGGAGTTTTGTCCATGGAGCAGATCGGTCTTCCACAATTCATTAATCAGACCGGAATAGGCAACAGGCAACTTTGAACTGCCCCTCCCATCTCTCCTGAGCTGGTCCACGAAAGGAGGCTCCAAAGACAGTCTCCAAATCTCATCAGGTTTATTGATTTCCAGTGGTTCACTCATGAATCTGAGCTAAGCACACACTGACCTAGCAGGCCGTCACAGGCTGGACATGGTGGAGCACTCCTGCCTTCTCCCCCCTACCTCCTCCCTTCCTGGAGGCCCCACTAGGCCAAGAAGAGGCAGGGCAGCTCTGTCATCATGAATGGAAGAGGCTTTGTGGCTGGAGGGGGCCATACAAGCAGCTCCCTCTCCCAAACACCATTCAGATATCCCTAGCACAACTCACACTCACAGCCCTTTGGGGCCAGTTCCAGTTTCCCATTCCGCACCCCATTCCTAACTCCACACCGCACCCAACAAATACCCAACTGCTCCACCCATGCCCCCACCCAGTCAGCCAGCCACTGCCTTCAAAGGCCCCTCCTCAGTCAGCTGGTCCTGCTGCCCTTTAGGCAGCATGTTGGGGGGGGGGCAGGGGGAGGCTGCTTTGTTTTCCATGCCTCGTCCCTGCACAGAGGAATAAAGCTTCCCCCCTCCCATTATTTCTCCCCCAAACCCACTGTGGAAGGACTTGGCTCCTCCTCTCCCAACCAGTGGAGTCCAATGGTGAGATAGAGTTGGAACCTAGGGTTTAGCTGGCTATCTCTAGCCCCGACTCTCCCTCTCCCCAATGTACCCACACACTCCCCACTCTAAGAGGGATAGGATCCCTCTGTGTCCTCATAGGACAGGAGAGAGGCAGCCTATGGCTGGTACTGGTGGAAACTGCATGTCCTAGGATGCACTGCTCCCACACCACTCACGGTTTCACCCAGACAATTCATGAAGGGGTATACAGCATTATGGGACATGTAGTTTCCAAGGGCTATTGAACACAGCGCCCTAGGAAGTCTGTTGTCTACCACTATTAACCCACCGCCCACCTGCCCCTGAAGCACACCATCCACGCCACGGCTCAGAGCTCAGCATGGATGGGGGAGAGGAATGGAGGGGAACCCCCCCACCCTGCACCCAGGGAAGGGCGACATCCTGAAGGAGCTTTGCGACGGCTCTGGGTCCCGGACATCCAGTTCAGAATACATCTGGGGAGAGAGCAGGGCAGGGGTGACAGGAAAGAAGGGTCAGCGCCAAGCAGACTGGAGCAGAGCACAACAGCCAAGTCAGGGAGTCCCCCTCATCCTTGGAGTTCAGATGAGGGGAGGGAAGCCTTGGTGATCATCCCTTACCCCAAACCATCCCTCTCTCTCTGGGCACCCCAACAGGGGACAGGAAGAACTAGAGGAAGAAGGGAATGGAATGGATCTGGGTTTGGAGTTAAGGGGCTACTAAATGTACTCTCTAGCCACCTTAGGCTACCTACCCTGAAGACCCACGGCCCTTCCAGCTTCTTCCTCATTCAGCGCCAAGGCCTTGTGGGGGAAGAGGGAAAGGGAGGGGGTATCTTAGCCAGCCAGCCAGCGGGGAAGGGGGGAAGAGAGAGGTGTCTGAGGAAGGAGAAGCAGCGGGTACAGCTTCAAGGAATTGTAGGAGGTAAGCAACAGAGACAGTCAGATCTCATCACAGCACCTTAGTCCTCACCCCAAAACCACCCACGTGGCAAGGGGCAGATGGTCTACAACTGTACAAGAGGAACAGAGGTTGATACTCATATCATCCCACCCCACCACCACTCTAGGACGGACTCTGCCAGGCTACAAAGCGTGCCACCAAAGACAGGATCCAGGGTAACTCCAGGCTGAGCCTTGCCTACAAACCCCATCATATATACAAGATGGAAATGAACCCCAGGGACAGAATTCAGTCTCTGTCAACAAGCCCATACCACTGCCCTCAGGTTCTCTTCCTAAAGACCCCCACTGACCCCTGCCCAAGAGTAATCTCCTTCCTGATGAACTTTTCCCTTCCTAGTAACAAGGCCCAGGTCCCACCTGACACAGCCTGACTCTTCTGTGCCGGGCATAAGCCAAGAACAGCATCAACAGTAGCAATAGCAGCAGCAAACCCCATGGTCATAGCAGACTCAAGCCTGAGTCAGGGCTAATGGTTAAGAAGGGAAGCCCAAGGGGCCATGGAGGTGAGTTTGGAGCTTAGAAAGTGTTAGGGGTATGGACTGAGCTCCAGCTGCAGGAGGAGAACCTCCCAGAAAGCTGACTTAAGGGGGCTGAAACCTCGTCTTCAGAGGATGATACAGCGAGATGCCTTATCCTCAGAAGCCAGGCTGGGCTCTCTGGCCACACTCTCTGCCCCTTCTTGAACCACCCCCACACCCGGATCCTGGGCCCAGGTCTCAGGATGTCCCTGCCATTGGTGGGCCCGCTGCCCACCTGCAGACTTCTTCCCAGCTGCCTCCTGGGCCCGGGTCTCAGGACTCTTCTGCTGTTGGCGGCCCCGCCGCCCACCCGCAGACCTCTCTGCTGCCTCCTGGGCCCGGGTCTCAGGACTCCTCTGCTGTTGACTTCCCTGCCGCCCACCTGTGGTCTTCTTCTCAGCTGCCCCACGGGGCCGGGACTCAGGACTCCTCTGCTTTTGACTTCCTTGCTGCCCACCTGTGGCCTTCTTCTCAGCTACTTCTCGGGTCCTGCGCTCTGGACTCCTCTGCTGTGGACTGCCCCACCGTCCACCTGCGGCCTTCTTTTCTGCCGCCTCGTGGGCCGGGGTCCCAGGACTCTCATGCTGTTCACTGTCCCGCCGCCCACCTGCAGCCTTCTTCTCAGCTGCCTCCTTCTCAGAGAGGCTATAGGCCATGGCAAGCTGCATATCCTCATCTTCATCAGAAGGGTCACTGTCTGAGAGGCCTAAGACACGGAATGACTTTGGAAGAGCCCCAGTAGGTGCTTTGGTCGACTGCAGCTGCTCGCGGCGACTTAGTTCCAGCCCCAGTGCCAGGTCATCAGGGACTCCTATAGGAAATAATCAAAGCTCTGCCTGACCTCTAGGCCAGTACCTGCTATGGGTCCTCACCTATTTTCCCACGTGTGTCTCTGATCTGGTCCCTAGCACAATCCTCCTTATCTCGTTTCATATTCTCCCCCTCTGTGCCATGACACCAGAGTACTCCCACAAGTAGACAGTGCCTTCTCAGGATCCTTCCCATGCCCATGGGTGGCCCCAACCCTCAAATTCCTGCCTTATGAATAGGCCAAAGGACAACTTCTCCCTCTCAACGAGGAACCCAGAAAGGGGAGTAGAAACTAGGAATTCCTGTCTAGGATCTGCATAACTATGCCACCTCTTACCATTGACAAGGACTGACTTCAGCTGCCCATCCTCCTCAACCTCCACCCGTTCCTCTCCATTCTCCCTGATTCTGTAATAGATAACACAGTTATTTTCACTGGGTTGTACCCCACTTACCAACATCCTCCCCAGGGTCCCACAATCTCCAAACTCCTGTACCCACAATTCCCTCCCCATCCTTAGAATCAGAGCATTTTAGAGCCAGAGAGGGCCTCAAAGATCATTTGGTCCAACCCTTTCATTTGGCAGATCCAGAATGAAAAGCTAAGTCTAGAGTCTCCCAATCCATGATTACATACTCTGTCCATATCACACGCTACAAGGAGCCTACCTTCGAGTCGTAACTCGGTGGCCATCAACAAAGGTGGTAGAGGTAGTCACAGAACGTAGTGAATGGGCCCCAGGACTGAAGGAGAAGGATGAGGCAAAGGCTGTAGAGATGAGGGGAAAGGAGAAAAACACTCATCCAATGTTTGGAGGCACCAGCAAAGAAAGGACTGGATGTAGGAAGCAGCTATGGAACCAAATGAGCAAGCCTCTTGAGACCTCCTGACTAGGAAGGCTTCAGGAGCAGAGTTGAGTAGGCTGGGGGCCTGCAGATCAATTGAGCCAATATTGGAAAGCAGGCAGAAGGAACAATTGAAAGCTAGGGGCTGTAATGGGAAGGAATAGCAATATCTACCTGGACGGGAAGAAAAGGGAGATGAAAAACCAAAAAAGGCTCTGGAACGCAGTGGGCTCTGACCTGGGCCGAAGTCATCTGCAAACAACAAACAATTCCCTCAGTATTGAGTGGTTTTTTGGGGGGTTTGTTTGTATTTTTGTTTTGTTTTGGTTTTTTTGATTTTTGGATGGGGGAAGGCAGGGCAATTGGGGTTGACTTGCCCAAGGTCACACAGCTAGTTTTTGTGTTAAGTGTTTGAGGCCGGATTTGAACTCAGGTCCTCCTGACTCCAGGACTGGTGCTTTATTCACTGTGCCACCTAGCCACCCCAAAAAAAGTTCCCCTTTCTGTGCTTCAGTTTCTATATCTGTATATAGTTTCTATATCTCAGTATTGATTGGACAGAAGGAAAGAAAGATTCTCACTGAGAATCTTAGCTTCCCTCAGCTTCCCTTTCTTTCCTGAGAGCCCCCAAAGATATCCCCCTCTTTCCCCATAATATTACTTTGGAGCTTATCTCTGACAAATTGTTTTTGCCTCAAGAACTCAGGTCTTCTCACTCCCACCCTTAGTTTTAAAACATTACCAGGATGGAAAAGGGATATCTGATCACGTACTCACCAAAAAAGTCAGCAAATGGGTCTTGGCCCCCAAAAAATTCCCTGAAGACATCATCAGGATTTCGAAAGGTGAAGGTGAAGCCGCCAGATCCAGCCCATGGAGATTCTGAACCTGCTGAGGGGTGGGGGGACAGGACAGGACAAATATATGGTCCACTGCTCCAGGTGGAGCACTGTATGGAGACTGTATGGACCTGCTCCCAAGAGCAGTAAACACTCTCAAGAGAGGGTGACTCATCTTGTTCATTGTTCATTGACTATTTAACCTCCCCATCCCACCATCTCATACACCCATCGCCCTCTCTCCCAACTCCACCTACCAGCCCCAGACAGTCCATCTTTGCCATAGCGGTCATAGAGGTCCCGTTTATTCTCTAAAAAAAAAAAGTAAACGTCAGCTCTCCCCACTGGCTGTGGTAACAACACAGCTATGTCCTTCCATTCCCTCCACTGGCTGCCACAATCCTGGGACCATCTATGGACTGGTTGAGGTTGTCCCTACTGGGGTTGCCTTGGCTATAGAGTCAGCAGGTAGGAGAGATCTATGCAAAATGAACAAGAATGAGGATTAAAACCAAAAAAAGTAAAAGAAAATTCCAGATGTCCCCTTCAGAGAGGAGGTAGAACATACATTATCCCAGGGAGACCCACAACAGAAGCAGGAGAGAGGGAAAAGGAGTCTATAGTGGAAGGGGTAATGGCTATAAGAACAGATGAAAATTATAGTCCAAAATGAACCAGGCTTCAGGCCCTTACTGTCAGACAGCACTTCATAGGCCTCCGCAACTTCCTTAAATTTCTGCTCTGCAAATTCCTTGTTGTCAGGATTCTTGTCTGGATGCCACTGGAGTGCCTTCTTTCTGTAGCTACAAGAGGGGATAGGAGGTAGTGTGAGAAGGGTCTTCCTGAGCCTCAGTCTCTCTTCCCACTTCCTCCTTGTTTCTAGTATTTGCCCAAGGTTGCCAAGGGCTCCTTCTCTCCCACTTCATTTTCCACAAAGTAAACCTTACTAGGCAATTCACCCCCACCCTCTGCTTTGTTTATTTTTTGTCCTCGTCGCCATCATTGGCATTGTCAGCATCATCATCACTGCCATCATCATTGTTTTCGTAGTAGTGGCTTCCATATCTTCGTGATACCATTTGGGCTTTTCTTGGCTAAGATATGGAAGTGGTTTGCCAGGATTGTTTTTATTTTGTTGTATATCCTTTCAGTAACTAGTGTGTAAACCACTAGAGGACAGGGATTGTGTTTTATGCTTTTATCTACCCCTCCACCCTGTTCTACCCCCTCCAACAGCTAGCAGAAGTACCCTAGACACGGTAGGTGCTGAGTAAATAAATGTTTGTTGAGGATGAAATCAAGGAAGAGCAGTCCCACTCTGATTCCTCCAAGGGATCTCCCCAGAAGTACCAGGAATCTTTATGCATGCCTGCTGTGGCCAGTGAAGGGACAGAGGCAATTGTTTTCTCCATTTTCCCTAAACATTGCCCCTTCAACCTCAGCTCCATTTTTACTCCATCCCATGATAATCAAGGTCCCCTAAGTCTGAAAGCAGGCTGCCCAGGAACATCTCCAGCAAAGGGAGAACCTAAAATCTAATGGGACTGGGTTCAGGAAAGGAACCCTCGGTGAAAGCCACACAAGCATTTCCTAGGATCATTGCCATCAAACAGAAAGGCACCTTAGATCATCTTGCCCAGTCCCTTCACTCTACAGATGAGGGACCAGAAGATCAGACAGATGAATTCACTTGTCCAGGATCACACAGTTATTAGTAACAGAGTCTAAATTCCAACCCAGAACCTCTGACTCCAAGTCCAGGACTTTCTTTCTTTTTTTTTTTTTTCACTATATGACGCCTTCATTTTTCTGGAGCTTTCTCAGTGTTTCCTCAATCCATGAGACTTGGAGAAAGCCCTAGATCTTTCACAGGGCCCTGTTCTCTCACTGCTGCTACCCGGCACACCCACTGGTGCTGGCGTGCCAGGAGGAAGTGTCCTGGGAGTAGGAGAAGCCTCACTGATGCCCAGGGATGGGGGCACTTACGCCTTCTTGATGTCATCAGGGGAGGCACTTGGAGGCACATCCAGGATCTCGTAGTAGGATGCCATAGCAGCCCGGCTGTCTATCTGTCCCTAATGAGGCTGTAGAAGAGGAATCTGTCAGTAAGAGACTGGAGAGTTTCCCCAAGTGATGGGAAGGAAGGAACATTTTCCTCCAGAGAAAATTCCTAAGTAGAAGGGCAGCTGGAGCCTCTCTGGGTTTCAGGGTGAGGCATCCACACCATCCTTCCTCTACAAGGAGGTGTAATAACCAGCCCCAATACTACCCTGCTGCCCTGGCTGGTGCCCATACAGCAAACTGAATTCAGGCCCAGCTAGCCCTATAGGAGCTCCCTGCGCTCACTCCCAGCAGCCCCCTCCCCTTGGAAACTGAACCGGTCCCTCCCCCACCCCTCCCCCAGCCCAGGCCACCCGGGCCCCCAGCCCTCCAGCGCAGCGGAGCCCCGCCCCCCGCCCCCTGTCTGGGGAACTGCTAACACTGGCCGCTTTCGCTCCGGCTCTGGCTCCTGAACTGCGTAGCTCGGCCCAGCGCTCGCCTAGGGAAGGAGTCCGAGCATGCGCCCGAGGCAGGGAAAATACTAGACTGCGAAGAGCTGGCTCGGGGTCGGGCTGGGAGACTGGAGGTGGGGGAGGAAGGGAAAAAGGGCGAGCTGCCGCCGCTGCTGCGAGGTGGAGGCGGAGCCGAAGCTATTTTGGGCTCGTACCATGACGACACCAACAACGGGACCGACAGGCCTAGGCAGAGACAGACACGCTCCAAGGATGACGCACGCTCCAAAACAGAGGGCCAGCCAGGCAAACAGGCTCGCACAAACAAGTTGCCAATCTCCCTCTGGCATTCATTGTGTGCGGTGAAACAACAGCCCTCCCCGGGCGCATACACGTCCGGGACCCACGAACAGAAAACCTAGGGATCGTGACTCTGGAGCAGGAAGGGGCCTCCTTAAACCGGGGACCTGAGCTCAGAGAGAGCCTTATCCAAGGTCACACACGTAGTTTATTCAGCAGAGCTGGGATTCGAACCCGGACTCCCTAATTCCAATCAGTCAATCAATAAATATTAAGTGCCTACCGTTGCCTTCTGCTGTACCGAGTCACACAGCCCAGGAGAAATGGAATTTTAATCCAGGCCCCCCTTTTCCAAACTCAACAGTCTATTTCTCTTCTTCTAGATTTGATCTTATTTGCAGTTCCAAATTATCTCCCTCTCCCCTCCCCCACTCATTGAGAAGGCAAGAAAAATAAAATCCATTACAAATATGTATAGTCATACAAAACTCTTTCCCCTACCAATCCCTTCAACTCAAACTGATTTTTAAATATTTTATTTTCCCCCAGTTATATGTAAAGACAATTTTTAACATTCATTTGAAAAAGTTTTTGGGTTCCGAATGTTTTCTCTCCCTTCTCCTTCCCCCTCCCTGAGACAATAAGCAATTTGATACAGGTTATACATGTTCAATCATGCAAAACATATTACCATGCAAATCGATTTTACAAGTGTGTTTATGGAGTTCCAGGCACTGTGCTAGGTGTGGGGAATACTGAGATTAAAAACAAACAACACCTAAATAAATAATCCCTCTCAAGGAGCTTAATTTATCTTAGAAATAGCAGATTCCGGGAAGGAAAGCCTCCTAAGGGAGGTTGGAAGAGATGTTTACTAAATTCATTGTTTCCTCCCCAAACTTAGCCCTTCTCTATTCCCTTCCGACTCAGAATCACCAAGTTCCACCACGTAATGCAGGTGTAAAGAACTCAATTTGAGTCTCTGCTTACTTTCATCTAGTCCTTATCAAATATTTCTTTGACATTTGCTCTGTGCCAACACTGTATTGGAAACTTAGGTATACAGAAGATTTCTAGATATGGTCTGGGGAAAAAAAAAAGATATGGTCTGGGTCTTCAAGGTCCTGCCCCCTAATCTTAAGTGTCCCCTAAGGCTTGGTCCATTTCACTGATGTCATCAGATCCCTTGGGTTCAATTAGCATCTCTAGGCAAATGACTTTCAGACTTACATATCCAGCACTAATCTCTCCCTGGAGTTCTGGTTAGGCCTCATAAATTGTCTGTTGGACATCTCCCTGTAGATGTGCCCCAGTCATCTCAAACTCAACGTACTCTAAATGGAACTCATTATTTATCCCCACCCCTACCTCCTTCCCTTTCCTCCAAACTTCACTATTTCTGCTTAGGGCATCTATCCCTTTCAGTCACCCATGTTTGCAGCCTCTTTGTCATAATGTTCCCCCTCCCTACTCCCTATACCCAATAAGTTGTGAAGAAACATCAGTTCTTTTTTTTCATATGCTTTTTTAAAAAACTTTTTGGAGGGGAGAAGGCAGGGCAATTGGGGTTAAGTGACTTGCCCAAAGTCATATGGCTAGTAAGTGTTGTGTCTAAGTCCTGAATTTGAACTCAGATCCTCCTGACTCCAGGGTCGGTGCTCTATTTACTGAGTCACCCCAGGAACATCAGTCCTCACCTACACATCCTCCCTTTACTTACATCTCTCCCCTTCTTTATATTCACATGACCATCACCTTAGTCTGACTTTTGTCTAGATTAGTGTAATAGTGCTGAAAAAACTAGATTACAGAGTGGATAGAGCACAGTACTTGAAGTTAAAAAGATCTGAGTTCAAATCCAGCCTCAGACACTCACTAGATGTGTGACTCTGGGCAAGTCACTTAACTTCTATCGGTCTTAGTTTCCTCATCTGTAAAATGGAAATGTAACAACACACATACCTTCCAGGGTTGTAGTGAGGATCAAATGATGCCATATTGGCAAAACATGACACAAATACTGTTAAAAAATAACTTCCTATTTGTATTCTCTGATTCTGGTCCCTGATCTCAACAATCTATCCTCCAAACATCTGCCAAAATTATCTTCCCAAAGTACAGGACTGACCAAGTCACTCTCCTGCCTAGAGAATCTCCTGTGGCTCCCTAGTTCCCCTAGAATAAATTACAAGTTCTTATGCTTATCAGGGAAGGCCCTTCCCAGCCTGGTTCCAGCCAACCTTTCCAAATTAATTTCTATTTCCTCCTTTACATAAGCTCTACTTTTCAGTTAAACTAGCCTATGTGGTTTTCCTCAAATTCAGAATTTCATCTTCCCTTTTTACAAGCAGCTTCCATGTTCCCTGCTTCTTACAATCCTTGCCTTTCCTCTATATTCAACTCAAGCTACACCTATGGGAAGCTTGAGGCATTTGTGCACTATCTCACCAAATTATCTTGTATGGATTTAGATAAGGAAATGTATCTTTCCAGTAGAATGGAAGTTCCTTGAGGGCAGGGATTGTTTTTGTTTGTTTTTGGAGTGAGGAAGGCATGGCAATTGGGGTTAAGTGACTTGCCCAAGGTCACACAGATAGTGTCAAGTGTCTGGGGCCACATTTGAACTCAGGTCCTCCAGACTCCAGGGCCAGAGCTCTATTCACTATACCACCCAGCTGCCCCCAGGAACTGGTTTTTATTTTGGCTTTTTATCCCCAAGTCTGGAACCTAGTAGGTACTTAAATGCTTATTGAGATGAAGTTTACACTCCAACTGTCAAGAATGTAAACACATAACGCTATAGCTTTTTTAAAAAATTTTGAGAAAGAATAGTTAGATTTTGTCTGCCCTAACTCCTCCAGTTTTTTGTAACATTTAATACTTGCCCACCCTCTCCTCCTGAACCTTTTCTCTTCCTTGGGCTACTCTCTCAGTTTTCCTCCTACCTTCTTTCTCTGCTCCTTTTCAATTCCCTTTACTGGTTCACCATCTTCTTCCCTCCCCCTAAGTGTGGGTGTCCCCCAAAGCTCTGTCCTAGGTTTTCTCTGGCTCCACTCTTTTCCTTGGTGATCTCATCCCGTTTCCATGGATTCAATTGTCACCTCTGTGCACATGACTCTAAAAATCTATGCATCCAGCCCAGCCCTAAGCACTTCTCTGAAAACTCTAATCCTAAAACTCTAGCTGCTAGCAGCACATATCCACCCTCACACCCCACCAGCACCAAACAAACCACAAATTCCAGACCAGCCCACTTCCTAAACCTCCTCTCACCTTCTTTTCTATCATGGGCATGCACCAACATCTTTCTAGTCACTCAGGGCCAAAATCTCTGCATCATCATATACTTCTCCTTCCCCTTCACAGGCCACAGCCAATCAGTTGCCAAGCCCTGTCGATTCTATGGACGAAACATTTTCCACATTCATTCCCTTCTCTCCACCCCCCCACCCCCCACTGCTACCATTCTAGTCCAGGTCCTCAGCCTGTCTCAGACTATTTGAAAAGCCTTATGCCTCTCACCACTCTAATCCCTTTTTAAAAAACTGCAAATATAATCTTCCAGATCTAACCATGTCACCCTCCTACCTATACTCCACCCCACCTCCCTCAAAAACCTTTCACTGGCTCCTCACTGCTTTTACATAGCAAAAACCTATTATCTCTCTTCCTCACATTCACTACTACCACCATCATCAACATCAACAAGTATTTATTGAATACCTGCTATGTACAGATCACTGACTAAATACTGAGATAAAATGAGGTTTGATATGGTATCTATACCTCAGGACCTTAATGCTCATGAAATGGTAAATAGGAATATTATGCAAATAGTCAATAGATGTCAAAATAAGCTATATAGATAATAAGCAATATAATGCAAGTCATTACAAACCCCGACCCACTCTCACATATTCTGGCATGACCCATGAGCATGACTCATGGAGCATGTGTGGAGCTGATCTGAGTTTCCCCGGCCACTTCTGGCAGGCCACTTGTGCTCTGACTTAGCACTGAAGGACTTTGTGTTTTGGAATGATTCAGCAATATCTTGGTTCCTGTGATGGCAGAAGGAGAAGGGTGATGCTTCAGAAAAGGATTGGTCACTGAGCCAGAAAGAGCCACCTCCTCAGGAAGAGATAACTTCTGTCACTGATCTCTCTCTTCCCACCTCCTGAGTATGTAAGGACTCTGTGGCTCTCTCTCTTTAACTTCCTTTGAAGGGTACTTCTCTTCCCTCCTCCCCATCACCACCTCTTTGTTGAATGCTAAAATATTAGAAAGAATATCTATCCATCTGGTTGAGCTTGAGTTGGGACCTTGAAGCCATAGCTGCCACTTCAGCTTTATGTGCCTCTCCCTGAGCACAGATGGTTAAGGAGTGATACTGAGATGAATGTTTTCAGCTTTGGAGGCTTCCTTGTGAATTCAATAAGCGAGGAAATTCTGAGTCCCTTGGTCAGAACTGATTGGCAGCAGGAGTTTTCTGAAACTATACCCTTGTCAGAGAAGATTACCATGAATAAGATGATGACCCCAACCACTGACCTGGCTTACCAGAAGATGTGAACCTTGAAGGAGTTGTTCAGACAGTGCAGAATCAAGATAAAGGTGAAGTAATTGTTCAAAAATTCCATCGTTTCATGGGTTAGGTTCTAAGTATCATTTCTTTAGTCTACATTTCCTGGCAAGTGACACTTTGGCTTAACTCATCTTCCTATCAGTGTTCATCTTCAAGAAGAGTGCTGTTTAGTTGTGTGACCCTGAGCAAGTCACTTAACCCTGATTGCCTCCAAAGAAGAAGAAGAGGAGAAGGAAGAGGTAGAGGAAGCCCCTTTTGCTGCTGCTCATTTTCACGTGAGGGTTGCAGGGCCACCAACATTCATGTCAGGCACCTATGCTCAAGAAAGAAACACAGGGTAGTAGAGGCAGTGAGGGGCCTAGAGCCCCAGGCTTAGGTTCTCTCTAGCTGTCATATGGAAGCAGCAGTGCAGAGGGTTAAGAACAGGCCTTCTTCCCCCACCATCATAGGGAATAACAAAGAGAATTTTGTAACAATTTTCTAGAGTCTGGAAGAAAAAAACAAAAGTAGAAGTTGTTTCTACTGTTACATACAGTCTGCTGAATGAATGGTTCATTCCAGATCAGTGGCTAATAGTCTAAAAATAAACCCCACTCTCCTTACTCCTGTCAGAGAATGAAAGAACTGATAAGGAAATTGCTTTTTTATTTCAAAGCACAAATCCTTCAGCACTGAGCCAGGTATCACCAGAAGCAGCAAAGGAAACAAAAACTATGCATGCACACAATCCATAGCCCTTGCTACATAAAGAACTGGAAACCAAGTGAGCATCCATTAATTGAAGAATTTTGTTGTTCAGTGATGTCCAACTCTTTGTGACCCTGTTTGGGGTTTTCTTGGCAAAGATACTAGAACGGTTTGCCATTTTCTTCTCCAGCTCATTTTGCAAATAAGGAAACTGAGGCAAACAGGCTTAAGTGACTTGCCCAGAGTCACATACCTACTAAGTGTCTAAGGCTGAATTTGAATTCAGGTCTTCCTGATTCTAGGCCCAATTCTCTACCCACTATACCACCTATCTGCTATATTGGGGAATACAAAACAACAAATATAAGTAATTCAGAGAAACATGGGAAGACTTACATAAACTAATGCATAGTAAAGAAAGTAGAGCCAGGTAAACAATATGCACAAAGATGACAGCAATGTAAATGAAAAAGAGGATATAATGAAATGGAATGCTTTGTAATGATCATGACCAAGCTTTGCCTGAGAGAAGAGGTGAGAAGAAATCAGAGGATTTTAGAGTTGGGTAGAATCTCAGCAGCCATTGAATTTGACCCATACCAGGCACAAATGCCCAGTATAATAATATACTAGGTAAGTGATTACATAGGCTCTACTTGAAGACATCATCTTTTTTTTTTTTTGCTTTTTGGAGGACAATTGGGTAAGTGACTTGCCCAAGGTCACACAGCTAGTTTTTGTGTTAAGTATCTGGGGCCATATTTGAACTCAGGTCCTCCTGACTCCAGGGCTGGTGCTCTATTCACTTCGCCACCTAGCCACACCACCCCACCATATTTTGAGGCAATTTATTCCACTTTTGGACAGCTCTAATTGTAGAGAAGACTTCCCCCCGACATAAAATATAAATTTGCCTCTTTGCAACTTCCACTCATTACTCCTAGTTATGCCTTCTATGGTCCAAACAAAATAAATTTAATTCCTCTTACACGTGATAAGCCAAATATTTATATATAGCTGATATTTACATAGCTTTTTTTTAGGGTTTGCAAAGTGTTTTACCTATATTATTTAATTTAATGTACACAACAACCCTGTGATGTAGATTCTATTATTATGCTCATTTTTTATTATGCTCATTCAGGTGAAGAAACTGAAGCTTGAAAAAGACTGCCATTATGTCCTCCTGAGTCTTCTCCAGATTAAAATTTTCCTAGTTCTTTCAAACATCCATCACATGACAAGAATTCAAGATCCTTCCCTATCCTGGTTTCCTTCCTCCAGATGCTCTTCTGCTTGCAATGTCCATTGTAAGCTCTGGTACCCAGAATGGAACACCATAGTCCTGATATAATCTGGTCAGGAGAGAGTATAGGTCAGGGGTCCTTTAACTTTTTCTGTGTCATGGACCCCTTTGATCATCTGGTGAAGCCTACAGACCCCTTCTCAAAATAACATTTCTTTCCTACATTTGTAACAGAAGGAAACACTAAATTTTAGTTAGAGGTTAATGAAATTAAGATGCAATTTTTTTCCCATCCAAGTAAATGAACCCATTGAAATCTGTGGTTAAGAATCTATCTCCTCCTTATTCCTGTTTCAATGTAGCCTAACATCATAAGTAATTTTTGGTTGTCACATAACACTTCTGACTCATGTTAAGCTTGAAGTCCATTAAAATTGATTGCTAATGGGAGCAGCCAGGTGGCACAGTGAGTAAGAGTGCTGACCCCAGCATCGAGAGACCTGGGTTCGGTTCTGGCCTCAGATACTCGGCACCCAAACAAAAATAACTGGTCGTGTAACCTTGAACAAGTTACTTAACCCTGATTGCTTTTTTTAAAAAATTGATTGCTAACAAACTGCCATTCTACCTTATATTTCTTTTTTTTTCAAATAGTATTTTATTTTTCCCAGTTACATGTAAAGACAATTTTTAACATTTATTTTTTTTATAATATCTTTGAGTTCTAAATTTTTCCTATATTTCTTAAGTCAATTTTTTTAAGCCAACCATAAGACTTTACATGTATTTCCTATTGAAATGACATTAAGCTATCAAGGTGTTGTGTCATCTGGTCTGTTAGGTATCCCTCCCAGCTTTGTGTCCTCTGCAAATTTGATATGAATTCCAGGCTTGTATTCAAATCATTGATAAAAATGTGAGATAGCAGAGGACCAAGTACATTTCCCTGAGGCATTCAAATGGATGCCTACCAAGTTGATATTGAACTATTAACAACTCCTTTTTGAGTCTAAGCATTCAACCTGTTTCAAATTCATCTAATTACATTTTCATCTATTCCACATCTTTCCATCTTTCCCATGAGAATGATATGACATACTTTATCAAACACTTTGCTCAAATGGAGGGATGCTATATCTAAAGCATTTCTCTTCTCTACCAGTTTAGTAACCCTGTCCAAAAAAAGATGGATTTAGTCTGGAATGACTTGTTCCTAATACATCCATGATGGCTATATCATTGTCTCCTTTTCTAGCTGTGTGCTTACTATTTCTTTAATAATTAATTCTAGAATTTTCCCAGTAATCACAGTCAAGCTCATTGGTTTATAGTTTATTGACTCTGTTCTCTTTCATTCTTTGAAAATTGGAATGGGCTTACCATTCTCCAGTCTTACAGTGCCACCCTCCTTTTCTTGGAAAGGTGGAATGAAAATATGCTGTTGAACCTAGTTGATGAATTGATTGTTTTTGAAGATCTGAGGTTAAAAAAAGATTGAAACTGTATAAAGCTTTCTGCGTCAGAGTGAAGGGGATATGTACTCAGAAATAAATGTGATCTAAAATTCCAGAACAAAATACATCACTAAAACTTTTTCCCCCAAAGAAAATAATTTGTAAAACTTCCCTGTTCTCTCATGTTTTCATAGAGGTTATTCCTGCATTCGATATAGTTCTTTCTCATGGAGATTGTGTTGAGATAAAAAAGTAAACTAGGGCCTAGTAATTATTGATGCCCTCTCCTTATTTCCTTTTTTTTAGATAATAAAAACAGATGTGATTCCTCTCCCACATTTTTTTGGTGTCTGCCTTCTTGAGAAAACTTTTTGAGTGATTCCCCCGATATATTTTTTAACATTTTATCATCTTTAGCACAAACTTCTTTAGTGTCTATCTGGCCTGTTGTAGCCATTCTGACTAACTTTGTATTTTTAAGCACCATTTCTACTTTTTCATATAGCATATCAGGGACTGTAGTGTTGAGTCCAAATTTGGTAGTACTATTACATCAATGACTGATTGCATCAATACCAGGAACCTTTCCAGGTCTCCTCAATAAATTCAGATTGATCAAAAGAAATTGACTTAGCAATCTATAGAGGAGAAACAGCATAGCAAAAAGCATTTCTATTCTGTAGCCTGTGACATGCAATGGGATAGCCAGTCCAGTGAGAGAGTAAATATATCAGACACATACTTCAGGTTCATGAATTGGGCTCATAATTGAACAGAAGGAAGATAGTGGGTTAGACTGCATTTGGGTAATTAGGAAATGCTTTTAGAACAAGAACAAACTCTTCCCCAACATAAAAACTCAGTCCCCCATAATAGTATAATATTTTGAATCTTGGGATATTCCCAAACCTCTTAAAGCATGGGAGACCTTGGGTGACTTTTCTCCCAATTACTAGGTCCTTCTCTATTAAGCAACCATTTTTCTCTCTCCCTTCCCTATTTCCATTCTTCCTTTCCCATGTTTTCAATCTCCTCCTTTATCTCCCCCTTCTATGTGGCCCCAGCTTTAAGCTCACCTCAGGTGCCAGGGAAACTCTAATTAAAGCTGAAAACCCAGAGTCCTGTTCGAGGACAGTTGTATTCCACCTCTCCAGATCAGGGTGTCCCTACTTGCTTGATATCCCCATGTCTTGAACAGAAAGAGACCAACACCCTTCCCTCCCTCTAAGGTGATTGAGTCACAGTCTGGGCATGAAAGTATCAGGTGGACCCAGGAGAAAAGACATCAGGAAAGATGGGATTCACCCTACCCGGGGACAGGGAGGGTCATTGAAGGTCAGCTATACTACCCCTAAGAGGAAGGGGGAAGCAACAAAGGGACAGAGAAAGAGCTTAGGAGAAAGAAAGGAAATGAAGGCCCTGCTTCTTCTAGTGAATTGATTCCCATTGTTCCTTCTGAAAGTGAGCTGAGTGTTCTGAATCATTCCCCACCTTCCTTTTCACCCTCCTCATTCCTTCTGCTTCCCTTTCCCTTCAGATTATAATAAAACTTAAACTCCAATTCAATTCAATTTGACAAATATTTATTAAATGCCCAATATAGTCAAGGTACTGTGATATGCCCAGAGGATAGAAACAAAAAAAAAAAAGGAGAAAAACAACAAAAAAGGAACTAGTCCCTGTCCTAAGGGAGTTTACAGTTAAGTACTTGTAAGTAGGTACAAAGTATACACAGTTTCAAAAGAAAGAGTGCCAATAACCAGGAGGATGAGGAAAGGTCTCAAAATGATGAGGTCAGGGTTGGGGCAGGTAGATCAGGGTTGTAGGGAAGTAATGGAGATGGTCAGAGAACAGAGAACAATTTGTTCCAGTTTCTTTCTTTATCTCTTTTTCTTTCTTTTTCTCCTTTCCTTCCTCTTTCTTTCTTTCTTTCTTTCTTTCTTTCTTTCTTTCTTTCTTTCTTTCTTTCTTTCTTTCTTTCTTTCTTTCTTTCTTTCTTTCTTTCTTTCTTTCTTTCTTTCTTCCTTCCTTCCTTCCTTCCTTCCTTCCTTTCTTTCTTCCTTTCTTTTCCACTTGGTGCTCTGACCTTTGGAGATTAGGAGAGGTACTAGGCTTAGCTTTTCCACAAGGTGAGAAAAATCAAGGGAAGCTCCTTGAAGGGTATTAGTAAAAAAAAAAAATGGCCTGTGATTTTACATATAAAGTAATTCTGGTGTTTGTGAAGATGCAATGAGTCACTAAAGATAATTCAGAACAAGTGGGTGGGACCGGTAACCTGAGACTAGATGAGAATGATCACTAACTGGAGATGTCTGTCATCTGCTCTGTGAGGGAGGGAGTAAGTAAGCAAGAGACATCCTTCAGACAGGAACCTAAGGATTCCCACAAAAGGGAACACTATCTTTAAAATAAGAAGGCAGAGATTTTGACATAGAAGGAAACTGGTACAATGTAGTCAGGCTCCAAGGAAAATGATCTCCACAATCAACGCCACAAGGACTCTTGGGAAATTAGGCCCAGAAGTTAACTTAGAATAATTATTGAAGAAGCCAAGCTCCAGTCAAAGAGTGTATTGTGATAGCTGAAAGAAAAGCTACAACATGCAGTCATTAGTCAACAGATTTTTTTTTATTTGCAATGCAAGGAAGATCCAGAGAGATATATCAATATAAACCAAATTAGATTTTAAATATTTTGTATAGAAAAGCAACAAAATCAAAAGAAATATTCCCTCTATTCTGATTGGCTACACTAGCTAAATGTGTGTGTGTGTGTGTGTGTGTGTGTGTGTGTGTGTAAAGCCATTCTCATTATTAAGAAGTTTCTGCTTTAGAAAGGCATAGGTGATGAGGGCAGCTAGGTAACTCAGTGAATACAGCACCCACCCTGGAGTCAGGAGGACCTGAGTTCAAATTCGAGCTCAGACACGTGACACACTTACTAGCTGTGTGACCTTGGGCAAGTCATTTAACCCCAATTGCCTTGCTTTTTCCCCTCAAAAAAAGAAAGATATAGGTGAACCTCCTGACAAAGATAGGAAGAATGGGACACACATTTTGTATATATGAGAATTTATTTTGTTGACTCTGAATGTTTGTTACAAGGATTCTATTGCTGTTTTTTTCCTCCCCCATTCTACTAGTTAGGAGGGGTAGGGTGAGAGAGAAAAGAAATTAATGCTTGACAACTGAAAAAATAAAATTAACTTTAAAAAATATACCCAAAATATAAGTGATATATAGTCCTGAAAATTAGGACATAGGTGATATACAAAGTAGGACATAGGTGATATACAGTACAGGTGATTATAGTTAAGAAACATCTATTCAAACAAGATACAGGCAGAGGGAATTTTTCTCTGATAAGTATTGTTACACTTTTTGCTTTCCCAGCATGCTACAACAGCCCTGTGATTGCTTAAATTTACTCAAATTTAAATGCTCAAATTTCGTTAAACTCCATTTTTTGTTGAAATAACCTTGACAGCCTACTAGGGAATATGCCTCAGAGGAAAGGAATGAGGCAGGGAAAAACAAGCCAATGTCAAGAATAAGACCTGGCACCATAGAGACTTCCAAGAAAGTAGACTCTGAGGTTATATTACAGAAAAATTATGGGATCCAAGTAAGAAGTAGCTGCTTCACCCAAAGACAAGGAACTGCTTTTCTGAAGACCAGAAGAGAGCAGAAATGTAACAGGAACACAGCACAGAAAGGAAGCTGGATCTGGAAGGAACTAAGAATGTTGTTAGGACCAGCAACAATGCTCATTGGAATTTAAAATGACTTGACAGTCCCCAACCTCAAGGTAAGTAGAGGAATGGGACCAGAGAATCCCTGGACAACTCCTACTGGCAATATCAACCTATGACTTCTAGAGTATCTAAAGTTCGGATAAGAAGGCCTCCAGTGTGCTGAGTGGACCCCATGTGGTGAATTTATGGAAGAACAAGGACAAGAGTCCCAGAGGATGACACTGAATGAGTCATAACCTGCATTGATGGAGAAATCATCCAAATTAATGAGCCCACATATCATTGATAGTATTTGAGTAGGAGCTATGTGCTCTATAAACTCATCTTTTTCTTATACTTTTTACTTTTATGTTTTGTCAGGTAGGTTGGGGGGAAGAAAATTTTTATTTAAATGTTTTCATTTTTATTGATATCTTTTATTTTTATATCATTTGCTTTCTGGCTACATTTCACCATTACCACTACCAGGACTACACCCCTCCTCCAACAGGTGAGCCATCCTTCATAACAAAGAATTTTAAAAAGAGTTAGGGTGGGAGTGGAGTAGGGAAAGGAACTCAGCAAAATTACACTAATCTTATTTGACTGTATATGCAATAGTCCACACCCATAGTCCCTGACCTTGACAAAGAAACTGGAGAGGCACACTTTGTGAACTCTTCTCCCAGGGCAAACTTGGACTTTATCATTATACGGAGTTCAGTTTGGGATACTTCTTCATTGTTATTCTTTTATTTATTTGTTGGTTTGTTTTTAGTTTTTAACATTCACTTCTATGAGATTTTTGAGTTCTGAATTTTCTCCCCTTCCCTCTACTTCCCTCTTTCCAAGATGGCATGGAATTTGATATAGGCTATACATGTACAATAATATTAAACATATTTCCACATTAGTCATGTTGTAAAGAAGAATTAGAATCAAAGAGACAACCACAAGAAAGAAGAAACAAAGAAGAGAGAGAGAGAGAGAGAGAGAGAGAGAGAGAGAGAGAGAGAGAGAAGAGAGAGAGAGAGAAAATAGCATGCTTTAATCTGCATTCAGACTCCATAGTTCTTTCTCTGGAAGTGGATAGCATTTTCTATCAGCAGTCTTTTTGGAATTGTCTTAAATCATTGTATTGCTAAGAAAAGTTAAGTCTATCAAAGTTGGTCATCACACAATGTTGCTGTTACTATGTACAATGTTCTCTCTGGTTCTGCTCCCTTCACTCAGCATCAGTTCATATAAGTCTTTCCAGGTTTTTCTGAAGTCCCCCTGCTAATCATTGTAATGCAAATGTAAATTTTAAAGATCTTCCCTGCCCCTAGGCTAAAGTGCACCAGAAGCCTGGGGAGGGAGGCTTGTTTTTCAGTAGACACTTTTTGATTGGCCAGTGGGTCAATAAGGTTGTTACATTCTCTGAGCCAGGAGAAGGCTATATAAGCCCTGATGTGTAGCTTTGTTTTGGGACTCACTTTGAGAAGTGTTCTGTGATTTGATCTGAATTCTGGGAAGCCGTTGTTGAGAGTCCCCCGGCTTTGAAAAACCCAGAATGTGGAAACCCAGATGTTGACTGGGTATGGATGTAATGGTTGGACAGTTTGGAAATCTGTCTACTTGATGTTTCTGTCTTGATAATTATGCCTGTATACTTTGAGGTTCAGGGTGCTGACCTTTTCTCCTGAACAAGGTAAACGATATATGTCTGACTGATTAAAGTAAGCTTGTTAACCCATTTTGAGTTGCTTTCCTTTAACAAAGCAGATCCAAGAACCTGTGGTAGCTGCAAACCCTGAGGACGTGCTTGGGGTGCTTGCTGCTACAATCATTTCTTATGGAGCAATAACATTTCATTACATTTATATGTCACAACTTGTTCAGCTTTTTCCCCAACTGATGGGTATTCCTTCAATTTTCAATTCTTGGACACCACAAAATTTATTGCTATAATATTTTTGTACATGTAAGTTCTTTCCCCTTTTATGATCTCTTTGGGATACAGACCAAGGAATGGTATTGCTGGGTCAAGGGACATGCACATCCCTTTGTACATAGTTCCAAATTTCTCTCCAGAATGGTTTGATCAGTTCACAACTCCACCACTTTGTTGTTAATATTTTCATTTACATTGTAGCCATTTTGTAAATTATTTCCCTAGAACTGTTTACTTCACTCTGCATCAGTCCATAAAATTATTTAGAACTGGAAGTGGCCTGAGAAACCCTGCAATCCAATAACCTCATTTTATAAATAAGAAGCTTCTCCGTAGGCTACTAAGAAACTGAAACACAGAAAGGTAAAGTGATTTGTCACAGGTCACAGTTAGTGCTTGAGGTAGGATTTGAATTCAGGTCTTTCTGACTCTAGAGCATGTCCCCCATCCACTAGCCACAAAATCATGCTTTTCTGAATTCTTCATATTTGTCATTCCATACATCACATTCTACTTCATTCATACAGCACAATTTACTTTAGTAATTATTAGTTTTAATAATTTATTTATATAATATTATATTATTATATTATTTATTATATAATATCTATTATATTATTATAGAAATAATAATTTAATAATTAGCTATTCCCCAATCAATGGGCAGATACTTTTGTTTCTAAATTTTCTGCTATCACAAACAGTGTGACAGTGAATCATATATGAGGAACTTTTCTTTCTTAAAACTCTTTAGGGGCATATGCCTAGCAGAAACTCATTCCTTTTTTATGCTTTTTTTTTGGAGGGGGCAAGGTAGGGCAATTGTAAGTAACAATTGCAAGTAACTTGCCCAAGGTCACACGGCCAGTTTTGAGGTCGCATTTGAACTCAGGTCCTTCTGATTCCAGGGCCGGTGCTCTATTCACTGTACCACCTAGCCACCCCCTTTTTTATGCTTTAATATACTTTTTTCCCCTTTTCCTTTCATTTCCTATTAAAAGTTCCTTTTGAAAAAGCCTGCTTTGTCTCAGCTGAACTAATGGAAAGTGGGGTTTGTGAATACACAGGCCAGGAGAATTAGAGAAAGCAGTGTGATGGGAAAGGCGAACTGGTGGTGTGAGCCCCTAGCCCACTGTGAGATCAGGGAAAGCAAATGAAACTAAATGGGAGATGCATAAGGAGAGAGACTGCCTGAGAGCCAACGTTACACCTCCTTATGTTGCCATCATTGGTGTGAAAATTCCTGCCCTGGTATTCAGCCTTTGCAAGCTAAGCAGCTCAATGTTTTCAGCAAATGCTGGGGCTCTGAGGAGTTTATTAACATACTGCAGACACACAAAAGGCTGACATAATAAACCATAATGCCAATTTGTTAATTTACATGGGAGATCTGGCTGGTGAGAAAACCAGTGCTGGTTGTCTACATGGGCTCTCCCTGCTGGTGGTTAAGTCCACTTAGGAGACCAATTTACAAAGAACCAGAAGGTTTCTTGGTGAGCAGAGAATTAGAACAAAGTTGGATTTTCTTTAGGGATCCTTCCGTCAAGCTGTGGTAATGTGGTGAATTATCCTTCACACTAGGGGTGATTCTGTCTTGTAACAGTCATCTAGAATGCCCTAGCAGTGCTGGTTATTTGCTGGCCGACTTTTATCACTAAGCTCTGCTTTTTCTAGACTCCACTCAGACCATACCTCCTTCTGCTATGATAGTAGTATCCCAGATGTTACAATGTAGTTAAGAAGATGACAGTTTTATTTGCCTTAGTTACATTTTAGCTTGATACTGTATCCTGGCTGGTGATTTGGGAAACACCCTGGCTCCTGAGTGAGATTTGGGGAGCTGTTCTAGTCTCATCAAAACCCCATTCATAGCAAAGTGAAAGAACAGAGTTCATTTGAGCACTTGAGTGAGATTTTTTTGCTCTGTAAATTCATTCTTTATACATATTTATTTATTTTATATTTATTTCATGATAAACAATGGAAATAGTGGATGATAGAGCAATTATAGATTCTTTCATCGGGTGGTGCCATTAGAGACCAAGGGTTCATTCTCATCTCTATGCAGATAACTCCCAGAGCTATATATCCATCCCTAGACTCTCTCTTGAGCTCCATGCCTGCATCATGAACTGCCTGTTGGATACGTTGAACCAGATGTCCCATAAGCATCTCAAACTCAACATGTCCAAAATAGAACTCATCCTCTTTTCCCCCAAACCCACCCCTCTTCCAGACTTCCCTGCTGCTGTGTAAAGCATCATATCCTTCCAGGCACAGAGGCTGACGGACTTGGTGCCATCCTTCCCTCCTCTCTCACTCACCTCCACATAGTCAATCTGTTACCAGATCTTTTTGTTTCTATTGCCACATTATCTTTTGAATACATCTGTCCACTCACCTCTCACTTGGACTATTGCAACAATTTTCTAATTAGTTTCCTTGTCTCAAGTCTCTTCCCATTTCAACCCATCCTGCACACAGCTGCCAGTGATTTACCAAAAGCATAAGCAAATAATGTCATTCCTCCTCCCCACACACACACACCTCCCTCCTCACACACACACACACAGTCCCCTACTCAGAAAACTTCAGTGGCTCCCTATTACCTTTAGGAAAAACTATAAGCCCTCTGTTTGGCATCTAAAGCTCTTCAAAAGGTTCATCCTGATTTCTTGGCAGCTCAGTCATGTAGTGGGTAGAACTCTAGACCTGGAGTCAGAAAGATCTGAGTTCAGGTGTGAGCTCAGATATTTAGATTAGCTGAGTGACCCTAGGCAAGTCACTTTACTCTCTCTGCCTCAATTTCCTTAACTATAAAATGGGGATAATAATAGCACCTACCTCACTGAATTGTTGTGAGGATGAAATGAAATATTTGTAAAGCACTTAATACAATACCTAACACATAGTAGGTGCTTAATAAACACTTATTTCCTTCCTTCTTACTTCCCTATGTGTACTTTACATTTCAGGCATCCCTGCCCTGCTTGCTAGTCTTCATACAGTGCTCCATCTCCTTCCTCCATGCCATTGCAAATATTCCCCAAAGCCTAAAATGTCCTTCCTCCTCACCTCTGCCTCTTAGGATTCATGGTTTTCTTCAAGACTCAATTCAGGCATCACCTTCTTCAAAAGGCCTTTCCTAATCCCTCCTGCTACTAGTGCCTCCCCCTCTAAGGTTACCTCTTATCTACTTTGTATGATATGTGTAGGAATCTGTGTGTATGTATATTTGTGTGTGTACACAAATTCAGTCAATTCATTTGTGTCCAACTCTTCGCGAACTCATTTGGGGTTTTCTTGCCAAAGATACTGGAGTGGTTTTGCTATTTCATTTCATTTCATTTGCCATTTGCCATAGCAAGTTCATGTTATAGAGGAGGAAACTGAGGCAAACAGGGTTAAGTGACTTGCCCAGGGTCATACAGTTAGTAACTGTCTGAGGCTAAATTTTAGCTTGGGTCTTCCTGACTCCAGGCCTGGAACACCATCTACTGTATTGACCATTGTTGTGTGTATGTATGCATCACTAGTGCATATGTATACAGACATACCATTTTTTACATACATGCATGAATGTATACTATATCTATCTCATATGCCTGTATTTGTGTATATATAAACTATATGTATATACACACATGTTTATATACATGTATAAAGAGTCTATAATATATGCAGCATGTATGTATGTGTGATATATATCATACACACATACATACGTGTATAGGTGTACATTGTCTTCCTCATTAGAATGCCTCTTTGAGGGCAAGAACTGCTTTTTGCTTTTGTCTTTATATTCCCAACTTTTATGTGAGGTGACCTGACACAATGAAAAGAGTTGCCCTTCCAGTTAGGAAGACTTGAGTTCAAGTTCCATTTTTGATAAATACTAGCTGTGTGACCCTGGGTAAAATCTCCACTCAATGCCTCTAAGACTTTAAGTTGCAGAATAGGAACTGAGTTGCATTAGTAAAGAGAACTCCTTACTCAGAGTTTTATACACTAATGAAATAAAAATTCTAGGTTTAAAAAAATTTTTTTTAATCTCCCAGCGTTTTATCACTGTCCAGCAGTAAGGACTTAATAAATGCTTGTTGATTGATTTCATCTCACACTGAGAAAATTGGCAAAGAGGACAAAAGATGGAAATAGTCTCTGGTGGAGGGGTTGTGAGAAGATAGGGATAATAATACACACAATAATGGAGCTATGAATTGATAAGTAATTTGAATTATAAAGTCATTAAAATGTTCATACCTTTTTGATCCAAAGATCTCACTGCTAAGGAGGACAATGACCCTAAGGAGGTAAATGACAGAAAGGAAAACTCCATACAAACCAAAAATTTATAGTAGTCACTTTTTGTAGTATCAAAAGATTGGAAACAAAGTAGATCATGGTAGGTGTCCTTAAGAGAGTACTAAGAAATGATGAATATGATGAATACAGATAAGCTTTGGAAGACAAATGATCTGATACAAAGTAAAGCAAGCTGAACCAGAAAAAAAAAAACAGTATAAATTACTTTAATGATATAAATGGAAAAAAAACAAAAACAAAATTGACTGGGCATGGGTCCAAGCCTAGAACTTTACCCCTTACCCCAAAAGAATAGAGATGATAGCTACAAAGTAGATACAAGATTGTGGTTGTGTGTGGTTTGTCCTTCATTCTCAAAAAGGATCATGACATCAGGGAGATGATGACGACTTGCAATTGGTTTTGATTTGAGTGACTGAGGGCTGAGCAAAGTAGCTGTAGAGGGGGAAGCACTAACAACTGGGAGGATTGGGAAAGGTCTCTTGAAAGTGATGCTAGACTTGAGTCTTGAAAAAAGTCAGGGATCCTGAAGAAGTTACCCATAAAGAGGGTTAGGGTTGCTCTAGAGACCCCAAAATACCAACATGCCGGGTCCTGTGGAATGAATTTGACTCAAGTCTCCTCTCAGTCAAAAAAAAGTAAAGTTTATTAAAAATTCGCTTGCGTTAGACAAAGAGTAAGTCTGTGCTAGGTCATTCTATAGAGCTCTCACAAACTTGGAGACAAGATGGAGTCTTATATACAGAAGGTTGTGGGAGGAATCTAGGGGTGGCCTAGGGGAGGAGTTTGGGGAGGATCTTCCGGAGGAGTTAATGAGGTCAATGAGTGATTAAGGGTGGGAAGTTGCTGGAGGCTACCTGGAGACTACAGACAATGGTGGGCTAGGCCAGTTCAAGGGTGGATTGCTATTTTGATAGGCTCAAGGGTGGGAAGTCTAGTAACAGAGATTTGGGCTCAGCGCAGTGTAAGGCTTATGGCCTCATACAAATGCCTCATCAAATGAGATGATTTAATCAGAGTTCAAGTGGGGTTCCCAGAGCCTGTACCTCAAGGACTCAAGGAGAGCTTGAGGGGGCTCCCAGAGCCCATACCTCATCAATCCTAAGAGGCAAAGGTGAGGAGGAAGGACATTTTAAGCTTGGGGAATATTTGCAAAGGCATGGAGAAGGGAGATGGAGCATTGTTGAAAAAGTAGGTCAGGGATGACAGGATTGTAAAGTATGTGGAAGGGAATCATGTGTATGACTAGAGAGGCAGGATGTGGCAGGTTCTAAAGAGATTTAAATGCTAACAAAGAACTTTTGTAATTATTCCTAGAGGTAGTAGGGAGCTATTGGAGTTGGGGGGGGGAGGGGCACAAGGTGGGAGAGACTTGAGACAGGCTTTAGAATTAGAAGGCTATTGCAATAGTCTAGGTAAATTGGGCATGCTGTTGCATGCCTATAATCCCAGTCACCAGGGAAGCTAAGGTGGAGTTGGTTGATAAATTGAGCTCAGAAGTTCTGAGTTGTAGTGGGACTGCAACCTCTCTGTGTCTTGAAATTCCCTCACCCACCCTTAGCCAGTGTATTCTTTACAAGGAAAAATGTTGAAATAATTGAATCCCAGATAGCTGTGATTGCTGATCCTTTACCATACTATGCCCTAGGTAAAATTCTCTTTTTCAATGAATTCCCACCCTAAAAAAGCTGGTTTATCCCCCTAAATTCTTCCTGTCTAGGACAAGCAAATTCTGGGCCTGAATAGAGAATTAGTGGGTTAGAGAGGCACCAAGTGCTATTTCTCTTCAGGGTGAGAACCTCAATTCCCAGTCAAATTTCTAAGTCTTAAACATAGACAAAAATGAGGGCATACACATGTGGACAATAAGGATAAAGCATTTTATTTGAAATAAACTTCCAGTTCTTTCTTTAGTACTCATCTCCCTCTTCTTCCTCCCCTTCCCCTTCCAAACTATCCATGCCCACCTCCTCATAATCTTTCTCCAGGGCTGCCATGTCCTCCCGAGCCTCAGAGAACTCTCCCTCCTCCATGCCCTCACCTACATACCAGTGCACAAATGCCCTCTTAGCATACATCAGGTCAAATTTGTGGTCCAGGCGAGCCCAGGCTTCTGCAATGGCTGTCGTGTTGCTCAACATACACACTGCTCTCTGTACCTTGGCCAGATCCCCACCAGGAACCACAGTGGGTGGCTGGTAGTTGATGCCAACCTTGAAACCAGTTGGGCACCAATCTACAAACTGAATGGTACGCTTGGTCTTGATAGTAGCAATGGCAGCATTGACATCTTTGGGCACCACATCGCCACGGTACAGGAGGCAGCAGGCCATGTATTTGCCATGACGAGGGTCGCACTTCACCATCTGGTTGGCTGGCTCAAAGCAAGCATTGGTGATCTCTGCCACTGAGAGCTGCTCGTGGTAGGCCTTCTCAGCAGAGATGACAGGTGCATAGGTTGCCAGGGGGAAATGGATTCGAGGATAGGGCACCAAGTTGGTCTGGAACTCTGTGAGGTCCACATTAAGGGCACCATCAAAACGAAGAGAGGCTGTGATGGAGGAGACAATTTGACCTATGAGACGGTTGAGGTTGGTGTAGGTGGGACGTTCGATGTCTAGATTTCGGCGACAGATGTCATAGATGGCCTCATTGTCCACCATGAAGGCACAATCTGAGTGCTCGAGGGTGGTGTGGGTAGTCAGGATGGAGTTGTAGGGCTCTACCACAGCTGTAGAAATCTGGGGGGCTGGATAGATGGAGAACTCTAGCTTAGACTTCTTGCCGT